>NW_013665736.1:102165-105760 GCF_000517525.1 Limulus polyphemus | reverse complement strand
ATGCCGGGCTATTAAGAGCTTGTGATATTCATTTTTATAATACTACAGTTAAATCCAACGTTATTATAACGTTAGATGTTTTGTTACTGTTAGCTAGATACTACTATCTCTGACGTTAACATCTTAACATCATAGCTAAATCTACACATAATCGGGACATGGAATAGTTTATTAACTAGGATATGACTATTTGTGACGTTAACGTTCTAACACCATAGCTAAATCTATAAATTATCGGGACATAGAATGGTTTATTAGCTGAGATTGACATAACAAATTTTAACCATTATTTAACAAACGTCTCTGTGTGTGTGTCCACTTATTACTGGCGAACCGCTGGACTGATTATCGCCAGTCCTGGCACTGTACCGTTAGGACCCCCAGGGGAGTAATATAGGGGTCTACGTTCGGATCAGGTAGCCATGCGCCCAGAACCTGTGAAAAAATAAAATACTAAGGAGAACTTATCTACAAATTCATGTGCCAATTATTTCTAGAAACACACACAAAATATTTTAATCTTATTTTGCATCAAATATGGTATCCTGTTATTCAAACGTTCCAATATCATATATAAATATATATGTCCTCATGTAAAAACGGTTATATTGGTTTTGTTTCTTTGTTTGAAGTTAATCACAAAGCTACACGATGGGTTATCTGTAATGTGTCCACCACGGGTATCGAAACACGGTTTCTAGCGTTGTAAGTCCGCAGACATACCGCTGGGCTACTGGGGACCGGTTATATTGGTTTAACTATTCGAACACTCGAAACATGGATTAAGGAAAACTCTGAAAAAAAAAACGGTTTAGTACTGTCATCTATCTGTAAGAGAGCACGCATAGAACTGTGGTACTCTTGTTCATAGCAACCAGTATTCAATAATTACTTCAGCTGATTGTGAGAGGATGTTTAGGGTTAAAGAATCTTTATTCTTCAAGACTTTTAAGACAAGAGTTAAACTTTAAAGCAGACTTCAGTGCCATTAAGACTGAAAATATGAGTATTAGATCACACGAAATTGTATTAATTAATCAAGCGAATAAAACCAAAACCAAATTTGATGTGATAAGGTCGTTTATAACTAGCATTAAAATGTATTTTATACACCAATATGTACTACAGAAATTAAACAAAGCTTAACTTGAATGAAACCATCATTTTCTTAGGATAATTATAATCCCGAATTAATATATAAAACTTACCGAGACAAATAACGAGCAAAACCTACTTTTTCATAAGTTTGTATTATTACCACTCATTGGTAAATTAAATTCGCCCAACGAACAACAAACCTACTGTTACATTCGACAACCTAACACAGCAGTTGACTTTACTAAACAATGATGCAACAGAAACAATTAGATTTCCGCTATTGTTGTTGATGAAGCGGGATGATTTTGTCACATTTCATTGTATAATACTGTAAACACAAAACTTTCACAACATCACTGTAAAATGAAATAAGTCGCCACCGGGTTACATTCTTCTCTTGCAATATAATTACAATGTCACCAAACATTCCACTAGCAGCTGACTAGCTGTTCTGTGATAACATTTTTAGAAAACGTTGGTTAAAATAAAAAAATATATATATTACATATATATCTGGAATATAAAGGTCGTTTTTTCTAAACGTAGCTGTTCTGTGGCCTACATTGAATAATACATACATAATTAATATAATTATTTGTTAGAAATTGAGGCACGGTCTGGATGGTTTGATATTAACCCTCAAATTACCGACTTGTTGTTATAACATTCTTTCCCAGTGGGGTCCATATATATATTACATCATACTGAGTAACCTTACATTTATGTCTGTTATAAAACACAGTGTAAAGAACTGCACCAGTGAAATCCCTCATTTGCTATTTAAATTACATTGCTTTCACATAGTTCTTGTTTTAGCGCAAACCTACACAATACGCTATTTACGTTCTATCCACTGCAGGGGACTGAACCCTGGGTTTTAGTGTTATAATTGAGTAAATTTATCGCTGGCCCACAGGGGGCGATTTCACACAGTGGTGTTGATTGTAATATTTATGTTAATTTTTCCGATTTATTTTACTTATATACTAATAGGTTCCCTGTAATAAACAGACATGGATTTACAAGAAATTTGGTGCATAAGTAGTTTAGACTTCGAAATGTCCCTAACAGTAAGTAATTTCAGGTTTACTACCATGCTTCAATATATGAATGGTTTTTTCCTCAAGGATTAGTAGACGTTAAGAATGTAAACTGACAGTATTCTAGCATATAATCGAAATGTCCCTAACAGTAAGTAATTTCAGGTTTACTACCATGCTTCAATATATGAATGGTTTTTTTCCCTCAAGGATTAGTAGACGTTAAGAATGTAAACTGACAGTATTCTAGCATATAATCGAAATGTCCCTAACAGTAAGTAATTTCAGGTTTACTACCATGCTTCAATATATGAATGTTTTTTTTCCTCAAGGATTAGTAGACGTTAAGAATGTAAACTGACAGTATTCTAGCATATAATCGAAATATCCCTAACAGTAAGTAATTTCAGGTTTACTACCATGCTTCAATATATGAATGGTTTTTTCTCTCAAGGATTAGTAAACGTTAAGAATGTAAACTGACAGTATTCTAGCATATAAGAGATTTCTAAATGTCTTTCAATTTCTTACCTGATCATGTGATACTTAAGCTTAACACATAGTTGTTTCGCATATATTTTTTGCAATCATAAGACTACAGAATGTATGAAACGCACAATTTTCATAGAATCACAATATGTTATTATCATCTGGAGTTTATAAAGTGTATTCTAACATTCACTTTGGGATTTTTTTTCATATTTATTTAACCCCAAACAGCAAAATTTGGTAGCGAAGTGTCGAAATAGCATATATACTTAGATATTAAATTTTTTGATATTGTTACTTGCTGATCGTTTCAGTTGCTTTTAATCATACAGTGATATATATATAAATATATAGACACACAAATATATATATAATACTCAAATAGGCTTTATTTGCAATCGTATTTGAGGAAACCGACCCTAGGTTTCGGCCGTATACAATGTATTAAACTGGAACTTATAAAACCTGCAACATCCTTATATAAATATACCCACCTTTTAAATGAAAACCATTATCGTACAAGCATTTTAGCAGCCCATTAAGAAGAAAGTTTTACTATAGCAGTTATTCTTATATATTTATGGGTAAATGTAGTATTCTATGAAAATCAGCTAGTGGCTTGGACGAAACACAACAGTTATAGTTTTGCTTTAATTACTTGGAACCCCGAACATTAGTTTTATACATTATGCATATATATTTAGTGAAATACTTAGAAAATTACTTCCAAACAGAAAGTTCATAGAAATATTATAAATACAGAGCTGCTTTCGGAGTTAATCATAGATAGAGCAGCATAGACACTGGGGGAAATAACACAAGCCTGTGAATTTAAACTTCATAAAAGTTGTTTTGGTTTTTTATAACGGATTTTCCATAATTTAGCTACGCAGATTTCGAAAATAATATTAATTTTTTTATCACGTAAGGATTTTTTACAAATCGGAAAGAAAAAACTCTTGCTTATG
>NW_013665736.1:98536-101334 GCF_000517525.1 Limulus polyphemus | reverse complement strand
TACAATAAACAAACAAGGAACTATAACTATATAGATTGATACAATAAACAAACAAGGAACTATAACTATATAGATTGTTACAATAAACAAACAAGGAACTATAACTATATAGATTGATACAATAAACAAGCAAGGAACTATAACTATATAGATTGTTACAATAAACAAACAAGGAACTATAACTATATAGATTGATACAATAAACAAGCAAGGAACTATAACTATATTGATTGTTACAATAAACAAACAAGGAACCATAACTGAATAGATTGTTATAATATATAAACATGGAATCATAATTATATAGATTGTTGCAAAAAACAAACAAAGAAGCATAACTATATAGATTGTTATAATAAAATACAAGGAACTATAACTATATAGATTGTTATAATAAACAAACAAGGAGCTATAACTATATAGATTATTACAATAAACAAACAAGGAAACAAGTGAGGAACGTAAATGTCCTAACAACTGTGTACAAACGGGATATAACGACCAGTGAGGTGTAAAGATTTGTGTTTCTTTTAGTTGGTGAGGTGGCCTACACACCTATTGGTATGCTTGTCTCACTGCTTCGTGACTTTTTTATCCAACTGGGATACGTCCATTAAAGAGGTCAAAGTGAGAACATATTTATCACACGCAATTTAAATTTGAAAGGCCTTAGTTCTACACCATATATGGTGAAGAAATCATTTGGAAGTCTGTCTACTAAAAAGTAACTGAAAATATTGTAATTAACAGGCCTTATATATTTTCCCATAACACGAGGAAAGGCCAGGAGCAGATGTATGTGACACGATTCAGTGATTAAAATATTTCGTTAAACAAGCTACATTATTTTTCGGAGATTCGTAATCAGCCATTGAAACTAAGATAAATTCAACTTTCTTCATTTCTGAAAATATTTCGTCGCCAATATTTTTCTAATGAAAAAGAGAGAATGTGCATCGTAAAATTCAATAAAAATGTCATTTCTTTACTGAGATATTACACTCCAAAACGAGCCCTATCGTACTAAGATATTTAATGTTTTATTTAAATTTCTTTGTTTCTGTGAATGCGAGTTTATTTTTCTGTTTAAGCCTTACACGACAGGTTGCGTTCTTTTTTTCGCCAAAAAAAAAAGAAGAACTTTTAGCATAGAGAAATTACTAAATTATTAAAAACAAACATAGATATGAGGCATGTATTTCCAGTGGTTACAGCGGAGAGCTGAATATTTCTCATATATTAGATTGGACAAATACTGTCACATCGTTATGGGGTGGTATGTTATATAATGACCTAATTATAAATGTTGGATTTTATTTTTTGTTAACGTTCGCGACATCTTTATTGTTAAGCTAAGGTCACAGCCTGCTATACATCACTGTAAAAAAAGTTTTTAAAACAAGATAATATCTTGGAATAAAGTGGTTCTTGAAAAATCATAAATAGATAGATATACTTTAGACATATGGAACAGTGGTCAAATTAGGATTTAAATAGGAAATAAAGCGTAGCAAATGATTTCTGTATTTTTACAAGGTAAATTAAAAAGAAAAATAACTGCAAAACGCATTAAGTTTGTTTGTTTTAGAATTTTTACACAAAGCTACACAATGACTATTTGCTTATAGCTGCCCCTAATTGTGAACTAATTGACTAGAGGTAAAGCAATTAGTCAACACCTCCGTCCGAAAATCTTTAGCTATTCTTACCTGACTATTAATCTTACAGTGCACTCACAGATCCAAAGTAAGGAGGGTATTTTTGCTACAACGGAACGCGAACCATGAACCCTCAGATTAAAAGTCCGAGAACGTTAACCACTTATTCACGCCCAGTACCACACATTGAGAGCATACATGTTAAATCGGGACAAGTGAAAGTACGGAATACATATAATCAATCACTCAGCTTTGATATGAACAGTATTACCATTGTATAAAGTTATGATTCCTTGTTTGTTTATTATAACAATCTACATAGTTATGGTTCCTTGTTTGTTTATTGTAACAATCTATATAGTTATAGAATTTAATTTTGTCAAATAATCACTGTCAGAGCTATTGATATGTACATCAGTTAAGGGCATAATTATACATGACACATCTTTGGTAGTGTTTTGACAAGGTAGAAGTCAAAGTTATTGTCAGATCTTCTTAAGGAATACTGATGAGTTGCTTTTTCACCTGAACCAGTGAAACCTTTACAGTTGTCGAGGTTGGATTCCAACATATTTTCTTTACAGGCGAGAACAAATAATTTTGTTATTTTCCTCGCCCTCTGAACTAAATATGTGAATACGTATATATATATATATATATGGTTGGAAATTTTCGTATGTTAGAATACGTAGAACGTTTCGACCACTAGTGTGATCATTTTCAAATACAACATAGAATTATGTATGTGTATAATGCATAAAACTAAATTACAGTGATCAAACAAGTGGTCGAAACGTTGTACGAAATTTTCCAACTATCCACTGCAAGCTGTAAATAAATTTAAATATTAGTATTTGGTGAAAACAACTCATCCATTTTTAATTATTTTATATATATATATATATGTCGGCTTTATTTATAAATGCTCCACGATCATGATGAATTCATATAAAAATAATTTATGACTAATTACAAGTGTCTAGAAAAACAAACGACCAGGTTGGCAAATTATTGACTTCGATGCAAAGTGGGCGAGTAAATATAGAGGTTCTGGCGAAAAAGAAGAAACATAAGTGACCAAAAATAAAGAATTAACTGGTACTGCGTAGTTTAATGAGGCATCAGAAAAACTATTCTTGA
>NW_013665736.1:78643-98042 GCF_000517525.1 Limulus polyphemus | reverse complement strand
TATAGTTCCTTGTTTGTTTATTGTAACAATCTATACAGTTATAGTTCCTTGTTTGTTTATTGTAATAATCTATATAGTTATAGTTTCTTGTTTGTTTATTGTAACAATCTATATAGTTATAGTTTCTTGTTTGTTTATTGTAACAATCTATTCTACTGCGTACTTTCTAGTTGTTTTTTTGTGTATTCCGTACATTTAATGGAAACGAAAAACAATTTTACTTATTATCCTTATTATTCTCTCAATATACTTTCGTTATAAGCGGTTTTCATGATTTTTTAGAATCAAACGCTTTCCAACAGTTGGTTGATGACAGTGAAAATGGAGGGTGGATTCGATGAGAGATATTGTGGGTCATAACACTGTTGTAATAATACGCGAGGCTGTAGGTAGACACTGTACTCCCACCGCTATGTTGGTCTTACTTCCACGAACACCTTCACCGGTTATACATTTTTCATACTTGGATTTATGATCTGGTTTAATCTACTTATTTATTACGTGAGTTTCGGTTTCGGCCTAATGTACTCTTTATTCTAAATTTACATTGATCCAATTAGGTGATGCACATCTCCGTCACGTGAGCCGTCTATGTGTGCTGTGTAATCAGAATGTTATTACATTATGTACGTGTATTTTTGACATGAGAAATAAAAGATTCATTAGTACTTTGTGGCAATGGCATTTACGATGGACCAGTACTTCCACACGACTCCTCCATAAACGCTTTACACTGGTGTTACTCTCACTAGACATGCCAGTGTATACTCTGTTTCAAAGCATTTCGTTAAGCCGCTCAAGAGAATCAGCGAAATTGTCTGATTAACATTTAGACCATTACGCTGTTGAGTTTTCGGTACATAAGTAGACGTCGATAAACAACAAAATTCTAGAAACGCAACAAAATATGCAAAGTTTCATAATGGGCGTGTACAATTATAGTCCCTGGGCCTATTACACGTGATCTATAAGTTTCAATTATAGTCGACGACAGAATAAAGTTTTACGAATAACAGCGCCTTATTTAGAAATGAATAAAAAACGCTATAACCCGATCACCTTCGAAAGGTGGACCTTTCTTCTTCAGGGGCAAACCTTATTTAGTAATTACTGAGAAATTGCTGCTTGTGGTCAAATCTGACTGCACACCTTTTATCTCCGAGGCCCAGAATCACATTAAATTCAATCATAGCTCTGATAAGCTGGAATAAAATATTTGTCATGGCCTGGTAATTGGGGCGCTCGTCTCGTAATCTTTGAGTCGCGGATTCTGATCCCCGTCACCGAACATGCTCGCTCTTTCAGCTGTGGTGGTTTTATAATATGACGGTCAATCCTACTGTTCGTTAGTAAAAGAGTAGTCCAAGAGTTGGCGGTGGGTGGTGTTGACTAGCTACCTTCCCTCTTGTCTTACACGGATAAATTAGGGACGGCTAGCGCAGATAGCCCTCGTGTAGCTTTATGCGAAAGTCAAAATAAACCAAACCCAAATACTTGGTTGTTTTAAAGGACAGAACTACATAATAGACTATCAGCGCTTCGTTCATTACGGGTAACGGATCCTGATTTTTGGAGTTAGAAGTCTTACTGAAGAAAAAACGGGAGGCGAACAAAAAAATTAATAATATAGAGATTGTGTTTTAAAATGTTCTGATTAAATAGAAAACAATATCGAAAATCAGTGATGATTGGTGATCTACTTTTATCATTATTATTTGACGTTCATCCACAACCATTAAAGTCATTTAAAAAGTACCTGGTAAATTTCAATGTGATTGCAGTAAAAGTCTGTGGAAGATTAGGTGGAGAAATATTAACAAACATATATCCATGAATGTTAATTTTTATCTGTTTGTTTGTTTTAAGTTTAAGCACAAAGCTACATAATGGGCTATCTGTGCTCTGCCCACCACGGGTATCGAAGCCCGGTCTCTAGCGTTGTAAGTCCACAGATGTACCTCTGTAGCACTATGGAGCAGTTCTTATCTTCAGGACTTGATATCGAGAAACTGAATCAATCAAGTCGTATAATGAAAAAAAAAAAAACAACACATTTTTAAGTAAAATTACACCCACCCATGTGCACACACAAATCACTACACATGAAAGATAGTTGGAAATAATAATTAATAATTATATTTCCTACGGGGTTAAGGAATTGCTAATTCGCAAAGGTCTTTTTTTTTCTATATCTGTTTCGGAACGTTCGTTTCCTCTTTTAATATTCTGTCCCATTGAATATTCTTCGTTCCTATGTTACGTCTTTTTATACACTGTTTGTGATTAAAATTTCAAATGGTTTTCTCTATGATAGATTAAGCCGGTTGGTGGGAACGTTAGCACAACAAACAGAAGTACCGTATGTTCATGCTACTCACTCTAGTGTATAAGTTTGTAATTTACAAACAGAAAAATGTTTGTTATGTTAGCTGAAATTATTTTTCATCAAGCAAAAGTTGTGTCTTTCACGAGGAAATAGACGTAATTATACGTTTTCCTATAACCGCGTGTATTCCCGTTGAGCAATCTAGAGTAAATATTGGAATACATGTCGCGCGATTATATCGGAAATTATGATAAAATGTGACTAACAAGATGACGTATATAGAGTAACGGTTGTCTAGGAGACTTTTTTTAATATTTGGGTTACCTTTGGCAATTGGTGAGAATGTTGGCGTTCATTTTGAGACGATTGGTTCCTTTGGAATATACCGATGTTTCAAGCAAACTTAACGACAAACCAGGAAATGCTGAAATGATAAAAAAAAAAGAGTTGTAAAGAGCTAAGGTAGATACAGATTCTATGTTGCCTTCAATATGAGAACAACTAAAACATACCAATAAAAATGGATTTAATGTCAAAAGCGTTGTGAAAAGAATAAATAAGCTTAAGAAAATAAAAATAAACTCAAATCAAGGACCAACTGACTGGAAATTAGGTTAAATTAAATTACTTTCAACAAGAGAATGGCAGTTGCTAATGCGTAGATTGGTAGATACTAGAAGTGAAAAATTAAAATAACGAAAAGTTCAAGATTTCTTTAAGATCTACACAATTTACAAAAAAAAAGTACACTATACGTATTTTAAAAAGTGTTGGTAATCCAGCTTCTGTTATTGTGAAGCCGTAAAGACTTAGAGAAAGTATTAAAAGGAAACGTGAGGTTTCTCTCAACTTGCTTATATAAAATTGAAGTATAGAAATTAGATAAATGTAGATCCAGATCTTTGTTTGAAACTGTCAGACACTGACCCAGAAATTCGCAAGATTGTTTCAGGAAAGCAGTATCACCCTTCACATTAAAATATTTTGTTTGTTTGTTTTGAATTTCGCGCAAAGCTACACGAGGGCTATCTGCGCTAGCAGTCCCTAATTTAGCAGTGTAAGACTAGAGGGAAGGCAGCTAGTCATCACCACCCACCGCCAACTCTTGGGCTACTCTTTTACCAACGAATAGTGAGATTGACCGTCACATTATAACGCCCCCACGGCTGAAAGGACGAGCATGTTTGGTGTGACGGGGATTCGAACCCGCGACCTTCAGATTGCGAGGCGAGCACCATAACCACCTGGCCATGCCGGGCATTAAAAGGAAATGAAAGATTTCTAAGAGCAATAAAATATATACGAATTGTGGAAGATTTTACTTTCTTGTGATTGTTAAAAATTTTGTTTGTTAATTGACGGATGTCTGCGCAAAACTACGCTAAGACCATCTGCGCTAACCGTCTCTAATTTTGAAATGATAAACTAGTCAACAGCACACACCGCCAACTCTTGGGTTACACTTGTTGACTGAATAATTGGACTCGGTCGTCACTCATACAAAGTACCCCAACCCTAAAATGAGCAGCGTGTTTTTGTTTTTCCTTCGTGATAACAGAACGCAAACCATAGATCCACACATCCACTGTCTCGCACGATAACCATTGGGCCACGTTCCATCCCACGTGAAATAAATGCATAAAAACGTTTGTTGTTGATGTTGATTTCACACAAAGCTACTCGAAGGTTATCTGCTCTAGCTGTCCCTAATTTAGGAGTGATAAGCTAGAGAATATATAGCTTGTCAATACCACCCATCGCCAACCTTTGGAGTACTCTTTACCAACGAAAAGTGGGATTGACAGTCACATTTTAACGTCCTCACGACTGAAAGGGCGAGCATGTTTAGTGGCAAGAGCATAAAAACGTAATCATTTTTCTAATAGAACCATGAAAACTAGTAAAATTTCATGTTCGTGATATTATCAAGTTGTAATTGAAGGTACAGTGTATATTTCTGATTACGAATCCGCTGTCCGCTGACCTTGCCGGTAATGGGAAACGCCTTTCATATTAACTTAATTGTTTGGCTGGTTGTTTTTAAGCGCATAACTACACAATGGACTCTCTGTGTTCTACCAACCACGGGTATCGAAACCCAATTTTTAGCGTCGTAAGCCACGAACTCGACTGTGGACAATATGCAGTAAAAATATTTGAAAAAATATAATTGTGTAATTACGAGTAATGATTTCATAATATAGTGCTATTTCTTGCATAGTATATAAATGTTATCAGGTTCTGGAAACGTTCATTGAAATATAAAGAAACTGGATTAACAAAAGCCTGAGTTGAAGGGGAAAAAAAGTTGCTGCCTTTTCAGAATTTTAAAGCATTTTCATCAACTAAGCTCAAGTATTAAAAGTTTGGAATAATATTGATCGCCTCGTGACAAGTAATTTTTTTCTTTATTCAAGAAAATCTGCAAGAAATATAATGATTGTGTTCTATATATTAATGAATACGCAGATTGACGAAATTTTCTTTCTTTCTTGTTATATATATATGAAATGTGTTGGAAGTATCTTAGTTGAATATCATATTCGTGGTATATCTAATCATTATCCTCGTTAGTGGCTTTTTTGTTTTTAATTAAACACAAAGCTACACAATGGGCTACTACAGGTATCGAAACTCGGTTTCTAGCGTTGTAAGCCCGCAGACATACTGCTGTGTCACTGGGTGGCCCTCATTAGTGGAAGAATGATGTTATTAGAGATATTTAAGAAGAGAGTTTGTTATGTTTTGGATAGTAGAATCCACATCGATACTGAGGGAAAAATCACTTCGTTGTGCAGTATGAGATGTGATTAGTTTATAGATAACAAATGGATTTTAGGTCAAACCTCCAATGAAGAAGAAAAGCTAAATATGTTTATCTTATAGCCTGTGAAATCACATTTGGAGAAGTATTACAAAACAATTACGAAAATTTACCGAAAGGAAATTAGTCACTGACGCAACATTTCAAAGTGAATTTAGAGAGAGAGGGAGAGACACTAAAACGAAAGTTTTAAAGAAATGTTTACACAAATTCATCTAATATTTACAATCTGAAATCACGTTGTCAGACATACGAGCTAAACGCTAAGCAGTAACGTGTTGTCTAAGAAACGCATGTATTGTATGCCCCGAAACTCACACATTTTTAGCCGCGGCATAGCGACTCATAGAATGGCTCTGAGTTTTTTTTCCAGTACAAAGTTTTAGCTCATAGCTCCATCATCTGTTGACCGATTTAAGATAAAATTACAGTTTTGGACTCAGGAAGTAAAACCCTTTCGATTTCTATATCTGACCAAACCCAAGGTCTCATAGATTAATTTACTTTAATCCTGCCTAACAGAATTTCAAGTGCCGCGGCTAGTGAGGATTCCCTCTTGTTAGGAATATGAAATATACGTAGGCCTGCATGTAAACTGATCACGTCAGTTGTCTTCTTTCTGGTTAACACATGTAATGCTCCAAGTTGCATCACGTTGCCTAGGTAACTTAACGCCACATGTAGATGGCCTCCCGATTAGCCTTGTTTTGAAAAAGTAGTTAAGGCGTGCAACTATAGAATTGAGTTGTACGAGATGGAATATTTGCCACTAAAAAAAAGCGCATTAACTTGTGCCTGATCGGTTGGTCAAAAATCTCACATCACCATGCCAACAATACCATGTCTCGTTTACATACTGTTCCAAATTTTTGGTGAATTACATAGCTAGAAGTAAAGTGTTTGTTACTCGTCTCTTTAAAAATTTTCCAAACAAAATTATTTACTTCACAAAATAATGTATTTATTTCTGGTACATTTAAAAACTTACGAAGCAAAAGCAGAATGTGTCACAGACTACATCAGTATTATCAATTCAACCACTGTCAGCCTTGAAAGTCAAATAATTCAGCTTGCACATATATATATATATAAGGATGCGTTGGAAGAAAAGAGTCCGGACAGTTCTTACATGCCTTGATAAAGATGTCACGTCACATCACTGCAAAAGTGAAATACTATGAGATTAAGTATGGTCATCCCTGATTTAAAACTGTTGACCAGAAGAATGACAACCAATTAGCAGTACCTGATGTCTGTACTGCTACTTTTAAGTTCAGCGGCATATCTTGCGACTTGAACTTTGGACTTTTTGGTACGCATCGCGACACACTAACCACTAAACCACATCCGGGTCCTGGAAGATATTAATTTGGCAGTATATTTATTGATTATTTATATTGCATACGACAGTGTTAAAAACTCAGGGAAAGAACACAAAATAAAAGGGTTTGATACGGAATGTAAGAAAATATATAAATCTCAATTTCAACTTTTATTATAACTTAAAAAGACAAGCGATAAGAATATTTGTAGACAAAAAAAAAACATTTTAAGTGAGTACGTAAATCTAAAAAAGAAATTCACAATAAAGACGTACTGGTGTGTTTAGAAGATATATAAATATATAACAGTTTTGAAGGGTAATATCTTAATATAAGGTTTGATTATTTTTAACGTTTATAGAAAAGGGGGAAATAAAATAAATTGTGATAAATTACTTGTTTATGTAAATGTTCATGATGGTAAAAAATATTCAGATTGTTACACAAATAGCTGAATAAATGAAGATACCAGTGAAGAGGATATTATCTAGAGTCTAGACTGTGGATAGCTTAAAAAAATAAAAGATGCCAGGACTTGATGGATTGCCGCCAAAGGTATATATATTTAAAATAGTCACACTCAAAATTTTTTTATATAATATCATATTTAATACAGTTTTTTATAGTCTATCATTTCGCATGGGCTCTTAATCTAACTATCCCTGTATGTAGTTTCTTACAGCAAAGTCACATCGGGTTATCTGCTGTGTCTACCGAGGGGAATCGAACCTCTGATTTTAGCATTGTAAATTCGAAGACTTACCGCTGTCCCATCGGGGGAGTTTTTAAAAGAGATTCTAATCATTAGCCCAAATACTTACAACTGTATCTCATTATTGATTGTGTTGAGAAAAATATTCGTTATTATTCTAAATATGAGGGTAAAAATGTGGTTGCAAAAAAAGATATTAGAAGATTATCAAGCAGGATATAGAGGAAATTATCCAGCTTGTGATAATATATTCGAATTGTAAACTTTGGTCTGGAAATAACTGAGTAGAAGTAAAGATAAGTCTTATGTGGAATTCATAGAATTTGGAAGAGCATTTGACATCATTGTTGTTTTTCACAATATGATTGAAACTTTGTATTAAAAAGATGAAATGAAATGAAACACTTGAATGTGAAAAAACATTACAACAAGGATATGTACTCGTACTTAGCTCAATACTGCTTTCTATGTACATCATTTAATTGGCGAAAATAATAAACAGAGTTAACTTCCATATACCGCTAACTAACCATTTTATTACTAACTTTTCTCATACAACTGGAACTTTTTCGTATCTCTAGTGCTTTGTTGAAACAGAGACTCAGTACTTGAAAAAACTGAACTAACTGTCTCAGACAAGTAACAATAAATTAACTAACAAATTCGCTAACTCAGTAATCAATAATTTCTAGATAACAACAAGGATATGTGCTTAGCTCAATACTACTTTCTATATAGATCAATTAATTGTCGAGAATGATTAATAAATATAATGTGTGGGGGAAAGCAGTATGAATAGTTAATAACTGAAGACTGTTGTTCGCTGATAATTTAGTTTTGTTATTGAGTTCTGTTAGTGGGTTACAAAGAAAAGTTATTGTTAGCAGCATTCTGGAAACAGGTCTTATAGTAAATGTGAATAAGTGCTTAAAAATACCTAGATCGAAAAAAGTACTGTTACGAGGGTTATAGAATTGAATATATTTCAGTTATAAATACTTCAAAACTGATTATATCGTACAATTTATTGGACAACGTTATTAAAATTAGATGCAAAAGAGGTACTTTGTGTGTGCAATTCTATATATTTCTCAAAAGCTGTAAGGAGATGGATAACAAGATTGGGTGATGAAAATTCAATCATTTTTTTTTTTGCTAATGTTTTATTATGTGTAGCTAAAACATAATTAAAGAAATGAAACAATATTTCTAAGATTCTTACGTCAGAAAATGAAAGATTGTGTTTTGCAGCGTTGGAATAATAAAATGGGAACTTTCCTACATTAAGCTCTGCTGTAACGGTTCCTATTGTTGAGGGTAAGTTATTTTCGATTATTCGATAATAAATTACTTAAAATCCAGTCCATGTAATGATAATTAAAGCTTTTAATTTCGTCGACTAAAAATTATAAAAATTTCATGTATTAGTCTAACGTTCAAAGAGTGATAGGGTTAACTTCCATACCGCTGTGCCACTGGGGGGCAATATTGAAGCAATAAATCTTTTAATCTCCTTAGGTACAAATATGATTTCATGTACATTAAAAAATGTTAATGTCAAAGCTTGTTTGATTGTTTTTAATACAAAATACGATGGGTCCATATTTAATTACGAATAGTAACTCTGAATGTCCGTCTCTCTGTCCTGCCTAGCATCTGCATGCTGTAAACGTAACCTTGGAAATGACGACGAGTTTGTTTAGAAGCTGTAATCGTCGTGAACGCTTCTTGGTATATACTGCAGTGACTTATTCAGTTGTAACTGTAACTTGTCAAAGAATGCACAAGAAAGCGAGACCGTTGAAACGTGACTAATATATTTTTCATGTGTTATGCTACAAGGGATTGTATACAAACAATTCTGTGTATACTGTTAATTCTTTCTGTGCCACTTATGTAGTTGTTTAGCCTGTGCTTGAATAGTTGCTGGTTGCGAAAGAGCTAATAAACTGCTAATTTCTGTTTTATAGTAAGGTATAAGCTTTAGTTTCCCAAGAAACGTGAGAGAAGACATTTATGAGTTAAAAATAAAGATCCTTAGATCCCACTCTCACTCTTATCAGTTGGTCAACTTGATATTTTGAGCAGACGATAAATATGAAGAAGAAGCGAAACGTACAATATTGTGACAACACGTAAGGCTTAAGAAGGTTAAAAGCAGTCAAGAATAAAAGTAATCAAAGATGGATTAAATCCGAATCAACTGATAGCAGTTTAAGACCATCTTATTTATTACCTTGCTAAATAAAAGACAGTTTTATTGCCTATGTATTAACTCTCAAATTACTGACTTATTTTTATACTGTTCACTAGCCGATGGATGAAACCGCTTGATTACAGCTGCAATTACTGGAATTAATTGCAATGTTAGTGATATTTTTGTTCAATTATTCTTACGTGACTCGTTACGAAACCAATAAAGTCATAGACCCCAAAGCAATTTGGTGTATTAATAGCTTTAAAAAACATTTCGAAAACGTCGATGAACGCAATAAGGAGCTCTGCCCTGGTGTGTGAGCGGTAACTTTGCGGAGTTATGGCGTAAAAATCCGGGGTTCGATTTTCCGTGCTGGACAGAGTGCAGATAGTCTATGATGTATTTTTTCGCTAAAAACCATATGGATACACGAACTAAAGTTTTCACATACACCTATAGTCTGTATGACAAACTTGTCAGCTGCTGTTCTACCAATTAACGACTTTCACTGGGATAAAGAGACTGGAACTATCGAGTTGCCTTGTGATCTAATGTGTGTTTATAAGCTACAAGACTGAATAAAGGAAAAAGATATGCGAACTTTCACTTAGATAAAGAGAGTGGAACTATCGAGTTGCCTTGTGATCTAATGTGTGTTTATAAGCTACAAGACTGAATAAAGGAAAAAGATATGCGAACTTTCACTTAGATAAAGAGAGTGGAACTATCGAGTTGCCTTATGATCTAATGTGTGTTTATAAGCTACAAGACTGAATAAAGGAAAAAGATATGCAAACTGTGTAAAGCAAGAACATTATTACCCTGAAAACCCTCACACCTAAATACAGTATACGACTAGATCCGGTCTTAGGTAGTTTTTGTTTGGCTAAGTCTATTTTTACTTCTAGAGGACACTTATTGTTGTTGTTTGTTATTAAGCACAAATTTACACAAAGGGTTATCTGTGCTCTGCCCACCACGGGTATTGAAACCCAGTTTCTAGCAGTAGAAGTCCGCAGACATATCACTGTACCACTGGGGGGCGGCACTTGTTGTATTTATACATAAACAGTCAGTTAATTTGCCATGAGTTACGAGCGTTTTTCTCATGTAAAAATCCTCTGTGTTGACCTTTTAATTCATAGAAATAATTAACAGTCTTTTTTTTTCTCCTAAACCACACATTTATACATCATTTCGTTCTTTCACAATTTGATTATATAAATGTTTACGAGTTTGACGCCTCACATTTATATCTTAAGTTTCTTTTTAAATATATTTTCGTTTTTTTTTTATAGTTTGAAATCTTTACTTCTATTTGCAAGTACAATTTAACAGAAATGCACAGTTGTATTATCACATATTTTCGCAGCAAACAAATTGTTTGTTACCCTCTGATCGCTCCTTTACCTTTGATTAGACTTATGCCCCCTAGTGGCACAACAGTAAGTCTGTGGACTTATAATGCTCCAAACCGTGTTTCAATACCCGTAGTGGGCACAGCGCAGATAGCCCTTTATGTACCTTTTTGCTAACTACAAATAAACAAACAAGCAAAACCCTGCACTTATTATAAAGATATGACTTTTAATAATACAAACCTTTAGAAGGGAGCGTTGTATCCTGAAAATATTATTCGTGATTTTTGCACATGAAATATATAGACTTGACAAATAGTCCTTCGGGGATAATTGTAGCTTTGCTAATACTCTTTTACACTCGTGTATAACTTAACATATTTAACAAAGTAACATTCAAAAAGAGCTTTGCTGAACATCGTATTCGTAAAGACATCTGATGTCGCTTGATTGATGGAGGATTTAAAAAAGATTTTCGGTAGATGGCGTAACAGTAGTTTATGCAAGCAAATACATTGCAACACAAATCTCATAATCCTTTTATGAACATTACTTTAACCATGGCATGTTACCATGGATTATTTCAATTTGAATAATTTTAAAAAAGAATGGAATATATTGGATGCAAATTTCTCGTAAGAATTAGCAGTATAAATGGAATATTAGGAATATTTCTTAGAACCATGATATGTGATCTATACTATCGCTTTTGATTACCTTGTCATATTTATAGTATATGTTGTTTTTAATTATTATTCTATTCTATAGGTAATTAATTCAGGTTTGGTTATAACCAAGAAACATTCTTCCTCTCAGCTATTGTAAATTGCTGCACTTAACGACCGTGATCTTAGTTATTTTTTCATAATATGAAAATAAATGGTGAGAAAATGGAAAATAGATGATAATAATTACTTGAAAACAAACAGTGACAAATTACTATCAAATTATTTAGAATAATAATTTTTCATTAGAATAATAAAAAAGAAATATTACCGAAAACTGCGATATGACTAATCTAAGGTAATTATTTGCATGTGGATACAAGTGTCTGTTCTAAGTTAAAGTCACATAATATCTTGTTTGTTTGTTTTTCACTTTTCTCTATAACAACGCACTTATTTTTCCATATGAACATTTCAGTGTTTTAATGAACATGGTCTAAGAACAAACAATTTATTTTTGACCATTTAATCTACAGGAATCTGAAGGTGCTCGAAATACCAATTAAAACCTGGTTTGTTTGTTTGTAATTAAGCACAAAGCTACATACACCACGGGTATCGAAACTGGGATTCTAGCGTTGTAAGTCCGCAGGCAAAACGCTGTGCCACTGGGGGGCGTTAAAACCTGGTAATATTTTTATTTGTTTGTTTGTTTTGAATTTCGCGCAAAGCTTGTTTGTTTGTTTTGAATTTTCGCGCAAAGCTACACGAGGGCTATCTGCACTAGCCGTCCCTAATTTAGCAGTGTAAGACTAGAGGGAAGGCAGCTGGTCATCACCACCCACCGCCAACTCTTGGGCTACTCTTTTACCAACGAATAGTGGGATTGACCGTCACATTATAACGCCCCATGGTTGAAAGGGCGAGCATGTTTGGTGTGAGGAGGATTCGAACCCGCGACCCACAGATTGCGAGTGGAGCTCCCTAACCACCTGGCCATGCAGGGCCAGGTAATATTTTTAAGACAATTTATCAGACAATAAATGAGTATATATTTTATTTCGCATGGTTTCCTCAAATATTTTGAACGTTTAATGAACACGACACAGAATACTTAGTTTATTTTTAAGTATTTAATTTATAGGAATATAAGTGCTCAAAATATCGATTAAAACATGGCGATTTTGTAAGAGAACTTTATTTTATTGTTACTTGTTTATCCGACAATAAACAAGTAAATGTATTGTTCCACCTGGTTCTTCCTCAAATGTTTTTACGTCAATATATCTCCTGTGTTGGTAGTTATGTCGGTACGGTGTAAGCTAAACCTTAAGTGTCTGATTATCATAAACATATTAAATACCAATTATTAATCAGCTATATTTGTATTTAATAACGAGCCAGGCATGGCTTAGTGATTTGAGAGTCCGGACTGTGAATCATAGGAATCGTGTTTTACGACTGGTTGGTGTAAGTAAAGCTTTTATAATTTGGGGCCTTGTTTGTGGTGCAGGAATGACAGCCAACTTACATTGTTCGATAAAGGAAGAGTAGACCGAGAGCTGGCGGCGGGCACCATTGACTAACTGCCTTTCGTCTAACCAGTCAGTTCAAACTTAAGGAAGGTTATGCGCAGAAAACCCTTGTGTGGTTTTGCGTGACATTTTGGATTTAACAAATAAACCTTTAATAATTTTCAAATATGTCAGTTTCATGTGAGGCGTTTCTCTTGTCGACGATTATCTCCCAAAAGATCATGTTTGCAAATACAAATAATAAATAAAACAAATCGTTATGCCCCTGAGTCACCGCTCGACATGAATATAATGATATTTACAACATGTGCCTCTAAAACACTAAAAATGAATATGAAGACAAGAGCAAATAAAAAAACGAGACTAAACTTCTAATAGTGGCGGAGTGTTTAACCGTGGTGCTTTTAGCTGTCTTTTACGAATCACATTGAAGCTAGATGGGTGTAAATTCCGTAGCCGGTTTAATTAAGTGACAAGTAGTAAATCGAATTATACATTGTGCTTCATGTTTATTTTAATATATTGAACAGTTGAATAATTCAGAATAATAAAGTAATAACATCAATGTTGTATATTATTCAAATCGCAAAGGTAGGTGCACCGTGGTGAGTAAAAGACAGCTATAAGTACCCACATGAAATATGTGTTTCTATACGCCAAGGTCATGTCGTTCCTAAAGTTTTGAGCGAGGATCTAAATTATTGTTTCTCTGTGTTTCGAATCCTTTCAATTTCTTTACTTTTAGCGATCGTTTCTTAGTGAATTCGTTATGTTTTCTAAAAAAAACAATCATTTGCCCCTAACTATATTGTGCTTTAGTTTGATAAACGTGAAGGATAGATTGTGTACAAGGTGAAGTTTATTGTTAGACAGCCTCACAAGAAACTTCACTGAAAACTTGTATTCTTAAAAACACATAGCAAGTAAAGTTTAATTTCTCAGAAGCATTGTTTTCCAATTTCCTTCAAAGCACGTTTTTTCACTTTCACGGCTTCTCCGTGACGTTCAGTAAAGAAAATCACTGGTTTCAGGAAAACCAACTCGTATTATTTCTTTTGTTACTTAGCTACTCTTCTAATTGATGAACTCACATGGAGAAATTTATATTTGACATTTCGTAAAAAAGCTATTATCGAAAACGTAGTGTCTAAATATGTGTTACTAAACGATTACATGCATTTTCGAATTATAACAAACAAACTGAGGTAACCGTCCTTTGTCCGGGTTATAAACTTAAAAAAAAAAATGTGGGGGTGGATGCTATGATAAATATCACAAAAATCCTAACTTTCACACAATTTGTTTATAACATAACACATTATTACAGTATTCATTATTACCTTACCAAAAGTTTTGTATAAGCTTTAAAACATGGTATACACTGTGCGATGATCAGGGTGAATTTGTATAAAGAGGTAGCGACAAAAGAAGTGGCGGTAGAGGTGCTTCCTGTTACCCGCTTTCAACACTCAGCTCTTAATGTCTTTCCTCAGTGTTTCACGTGATTAATTAATTGACGGTCATTGGCTTCAAAAATGTCTTACCGTCCGAAGTTGAAAGGTCATGGGTCAAAGTAGGAAGTAGGTATAACTCAAGAAACGGCTCTTCATATCAGCCTCATGGTGGCTGTTGGAGTAGAAACGTCATCTGAGTTTATGTATTATTGCAATAGTGGTGGCCATTTTTTTCACTGCATTCCTCCATAGAAAGTGCTAGAGCACTCTCTGAGATATATAAGACGTTTGTGTGCCCTCTCTCCACTCTGTGTGTATGTAATGTTATAGAAAATTTAATATTTTTTTTTGTTTGGTGTTAGGACGTGATAAAATCTATAAATTTAGTTAACGTTACCTTACGTCAAAGATAATAAATGCACAATAACAGCAATAATGGGGGATGGAGGGGATTTTGAACCTTCCATTAATATGCCAATTGTTCCAAACTATCATCCCACAAAGTTTGTTTGAGATTGGCCCAGCGACCTAGGAGTTGTTAAATAATGGACAAACAGACAGACAAAGATATTTTTGTGCTTTACATGTACATAGATCGTATGTATAATGAGCTGCATAATTTGAAGAGGTATGGACTAGATAACGTTCTGATTCAGTAAATGAACTGATTTGGTAAAGCTAAAGAATGCCATGCAAAAGTTAATACCTTTTGACGACTAAAAAGTCTAAGTTCACTTTTTACAATTCCCAAATAAGAACTGACAAGCGCTAAGTCACGTACAACCTACGAAATGTTTTGTGAGTAAAGTAGTTTCTTTGTTAAAAAAAATAGCTGAAAGGTAGCTCTTAGCAGCTGCTGTAACCTTTGTCGCAACTAATTTTGCAAGCTCAACTTCATAATCACAAAGAGACTTTATTTAAAGACATTGAATACTGGCTGCTAGTAATAACTTTAAGAACGCCATAGATCATAGATAGTTTTTGCTCGAATATAACGAAATATGTTAAATAAACGGACGACTTCTACTAAATATATGTAGAAGCATAAGAAACGATTAATGAATGTATCTTTTATCAGAAGAGACCCTACTTTTCAAGTGATGAAAGTTAACAAGTTGTACTTTTTTGAAGAAATTTGGTAACAGTACACGTAACAAATAATTCTATGTCTAACATGCTCAAAATCTGAGCATATTAATAGTAGTAGGTAATTATTGTGTTTAATAAAGCTTTTAAACCTAAAACTGTAAAGCAGTTCTCAAATGTAGCTGTCTGAATTTTTGTTTTCTTAGAAAGCTTTTAAAATCCACGTTTTTTTCTATGTATTTATTTTAGCTTACTAAGAAATCACATGGAATAAAAACTAATGAATTGCAAAACATAAAAAAAACCTGACAACCAGAGAGTTTTCTAAATATACTTAGGCCTTTCTTCTCCAAGGGTAATTTCTCTTTGATATTTAAAACATCTTTTTGAAACGACATTGGAAAAAATATAAAACCACAGTTTCCACATACTGAAACAGTGCACTATAAAATAATGTACTGAATAATGTTTGTTTGTTTGTTATCGATTTCGAGCAAAGCTACTCGAGGGCTATCTGCGCTACCCGCCCCTAATTTAGCAGTGTAAGACTAGAGGGAAGGCAGCTAGTCATCATCACCCACCACCAACTCTTGGGCTACTCTTTTACCAACGAATAGTGAGATTGACCGTCTCATTATAACGCCCCATGGCTAAAAGGGCGAGCATGTTTGGTGTGAGGGGGATTCGAATCCGCGAACCACAGAGTGCGAGTCGAGCGCCCTAACCACCTGGCCATGCCAGGCCCACTGAATAATGAAAACGCCAATCATACTGTGATGTGTTTGTTTCTTTATATATTAATTTTAGATAATAAATTTTTAATCGAATTTTAAATGAATACTTTCATAATTTTTCATAACAAAGGCTAAGAAAAAAACCTGGATTACGTATCCACTTTTGAATTTAATCGTATGCTTGTCTCATAGGGCAAATCTATTTTCAAATGGTACTAACAATGCTCATGCCTATGCCTATAACAAATGTGTGATGTTTTATAATTCACAGCATAATAACTTATACAATAAACTTCTACAAAGCTGAAAAAATAAAACCTGGTGAAGAATTTAGGTAGAACAAAGAACCTGGCATCCCAAGACATAATCTTTGGAAGTTGAAGCTAGGGATGGGCAGAATTATTCACTTAGAAGACTTAATGACAAATTAACAATACATTTATGTTGATTAAAACACAAAACATTTATGCCTATTAGGCTCCCATTATAATGACGAACGTGGATCTTTCCAGAAAGGTTGACCTTCGGTCTACTTTTAGCAAAAGTCGACGAATGTTGCCCCTTTACTGTAGAATATTACCAGCCAGATAACGGGTGAATTACCTCCCCATAACACAGTGGTAATTTCTTTACCACTTTTCAGGCTGGAAGAAATAGTTAAAAATGCTTGATATTTGCTTCTCTGGTATACTTTATCCTGGTTCTCTGAATTAAAAATTAAATGTAGATGAGATCAAACATATATCATGACAAGGTCATTAACGGTGTTGTGAACGTAGTAAGGACGAACTTGTGTCACTAGGTATTGTGGTGAGGCGTGGCCTAGTGGTTAACGTGTCGAACTGCGGATTGAATAGTCCAGGGTTTGAGACGTAATACTGCTGAATATGCTTCGTTCTTTCAGCTGAAGACGCATTATAAAAATTACAGTCAATCCTTTTATTCTGTTAAAAGAGCCTGATAACGCCATGTGGGAGCGAGAGATGCTGGCTGGCTGCCTTCCCTCTGGGTCAGTACTGAAAATTAGGGACAGACAGTTATCCCTGAATTCTAGAGACCTCTGACGTTACTCGCTTAACAATTCTTTGTAATTTGGTTTAAGAATACATCACCAGTAAACTGAACTGGATAAGGGTCCGAAACATCTTTTTTTTAAGCCTGGACTTTCAGACTCATTAAAGTCCTTCATTAATTAATCCAATTGTCCAGGATAAAAATAAATATATGCGTGTGCCTCTTAACAGAAATCGATAAGTTTTATCTATATAAGCAGAATATTAAAGCACTTCTCTCACTTAGTGATGGATTTCACATTAAACATTTTAGCACACATATATTTGCGAATTTGAGTAATAGTTATAAACACCTTAAGCTAGAATGCCTCCTTATGCCACGAACCAATTTAATAGTCTCTTATTAGTAACATCTACCTTATAATATTTAGAACGTATGATGCCTGATTCATCTCGCTAAAACATAGTTAAACATCTACCTTATAATATTTAGAACGCATGATGCCTGATTCGTCTCGCTAAAACATAGTTAGACATCTACCTTATAATATTTAGAGTGTATGATGCCTGATTCGTCTCGCTAAAACATAGTTAGACATCTACCTTATAATATTTAGAACGTATGATGCCTGATTCATCTCGCTAAAACATAGTTGGACATCTACCTTATAATATTTAGAACGTATGATGCCTGATTCATCTCGCTAAAACATAGTTAGACATCTACCTTATAATATTTAGAACGTATGATGCCTGATTCATCTCGCTAAAACATAGTTAGACATCTACCTTATAATATTTAGAGTGTATGATGCCTGATTCATCTCGCTAAAACATAGTTAACTGTTATTAAAATCATAAAATTTAATGTCATAATGGTTTCAAACTAGCACAATAGTATTTTACAATATCCATTTATTTTTGCCCCTATCGAGTTCTTTGTACTGTGTTACCCAATTAACGTGAGAAGTATGTGTTAGAACGTGTGATTCACAATCCTCGGCACGCCTTTTTTTAGTATATTTCGTAGACTTTTCAAGTTGATGGTATATCATGCTGCTGATAAAGGAGAGAGGTATTCGGCTCATGTTACCTCTGCATGAAGCATGTGAACATGCTAAGTGTAATTTTAACAAACTGTGTTCAGTAATGTTGTTGGCATACCAAAAACAAAAAGACAGCCTCCCAGTCTAGTAGACAAACGAATTTACACACACACACACACGTTGCTCTATACAGTAAAATTATTACTACATCAACAGGATACTATGATAAATTCTTTAACTGTAATATCTCAATTCTTTCTAATCGGACTGTTTCCTTGCTCGCACGTACAACAGAGTGAAAATTATATAATAAAGTTTTGTCTTGATTGTTTACTTTGACTGAACTTTGATATGGAAAAATTCAACACAAAGTAATATATTTTGAATTTTAATTTTTCCATGTCAAAGTTCCGTACGACATGGTGGGCCATAAGGAAAAACTATATTTAAAATTATAACTCAGGTACTTTCTAGAGCTGTTGTGTGCAAATTGTGGGGGGCGCCCCTAAGGGAGGCGCGGACAGTCGTTAAGGGGCACGAAACTATGACTGTAGGAGCATATAAATTGTATGTGAAAATACAAGTTTAAAAATAAAAAAAAAGTTTTAAAAACTACTATACAAATATTATTAACATCAAGTAATATAGTAACAACTATCAACATGGGAAAATGACGAGTACACTATACACAAATAGTTTATATGAGGTGCGGAGGGCGCAACAAAATGCAAGTTTAGAAAAGGGAGGGCACCACTTGTCCTAGAAGACCTACATCTCACCAGGGACATATCGAGAATTATAAGTTTTATTCAGGAAAGTTTGGACATGGTAGAGCGTGTTTCAAAAATCGCCACAAAAGTTATTTATACCTAGCAATATTTTAGAGGAATACAAATACGTTTATGCTAGTATTCTATTAATATTTGATACCAAGTGTAACCTTTACATGGATGGGCTAAAGTGATGATGATGAACTTTATTGGAAGATGATATGGTTCTTCATACTTAGCAATATTTTTATAGTAATACAATTGCATCAGTATCTAGATCAAAACCTCCATATTCATCTAAAACTGATGTTAAAGGGTAACTTCCAAACTAGAAAGAAAACTTTATATTGCTTGTAA
>NW_013665736.1:75847-78141 GCF_000517525.1 Limulus polyphemus | reverse complement strand
ACTGTGTATCAATCTTGTTGGGGCGGTGTAGGTGTAGTTCGACTTGAGCACCTGGGCTCCAGCCCTCAATTAATAGACTTTCTGTGATTTGAATGCTGGTTTTTCACCTGCGATTTGGTGTTATTTCCCACTAAAACTGAATATTTTATCATTTCTACATCTGAAAATTTTTACTTTTGATTTTCTTAACAAAGAAATACAGTACACACACACACATATATATAATAACGCATAAGCGCGGAACATACTTGAACTCAAAACTGAAACAGCGACTTCCGTATTAGTTATACACAAATCTCTATTCCCCATTCAAAGGGGTACTTCGCTGCCAGGTCAAAATTGAAGAGGCACGTACCCTGTTGTTAGTCGTTTTATAAGAAGACGAGATATCCTACAGTTACTTCGTGGTCCTAAAACGTCACAACAGTGTTTTGTTTTTTATATGACGCGATTTCGTTCCACCGAAGAAGCTGGTAGGCTAACAGAGGGTTATGCCCTCTCTTTAGCTAGGTGATGTGATAAGATGAAGATAAATGGTTGTTCTTAATGGATGTTTAAGAGACGAAGCCAGATATGATATGAAAGTGGACAATAAAGATAATATTTCTCAGTAGGCGTTTTGTTGTACATATCCGTTTCTTCTTATTATTCATGCTGTTTTGTTATGGTCACGACAGAAAGTAATAAGAAACATAATACACAAAAAGAGCAGTTGAAGCTGTGGTATATTTTATTATACATAAGCTCTTTTGGTTGTTAGGTGAGTATTGCCAATTACATGTTGCTATCATATGTTAAACTGTTTTTATTCAATATATTTAGTGCAATTTTACAAAACGCTGCACATGTTTAACACCTGTACTACATGTTGTTTAGACGACTTCAACTGAACACCAGTAGTGCTCTTTCTTACTTTGTTGTGAGTTTAGAAAGAGCGGTGGTTGATTTTAGACTAAAAACCTGATACTTTCTCTGAAAGTGTGTTGTTGACAGTGTTTTAAGTTCACCGTCAGACATACACTGGTGAAATGACAGGTTAATAAATTTCAATCAAAATCCAAGCTTTAGAGAAGAGTACACATTATGAAATACTGGAGATCACGTTCATAAAATCACTTAGAACAAATAGTTTACATTTCAATCTCATTCCAAAGACAAAGTGGCTACATTCTATTTGTTTCATAAGGGGTCGAATGCGGTCTAGAAGTTAGTTTGCAGAACTGTAGATTCGAGGGTCCGTGGTTCACGCCCGTTATTACGAACCAAAATTCACGCTCCACATTTTAGAGCTGTGAGCGCATTTTTAGAGTGACACTCAAATCCCACTATCCAGTTAACGTAGCCCACAAGTTGGCGGTGGGTGGTGTTGAATAGTCAGTCTTTCGCTTCAAAATTAGGGACGCCCAGCGCAGATAGCTTTACGCAAAGCTTAACAACGATCTAAATTTATTTATTTAATTCAAAGAAGATCAAAAGCATAATATACTGTAATGAAAATGGTACTATTGCATAATATACTATAATGAAAATGGTACTATTGCATAATAAACTATAATGAAAATGGTACTATTGCATAATATACTATAATGAAAATGGTACTATTGCATAATATACTATAATGAAAATTGTACTATTGCATAGTATGCTATAATGAAAATGGTACTATTGTTACAGATTGCAGCAAGTAGACGAGCGTTTCTGGTTTCTTCGAATGTCTGAAACTAGTTCCTAATAGTAGTAATTGAAAACAAGAAATGTACGAGAACGTTATTACTCTAAGTCTGGGCACGGTCTAGTGGTTAGCATATAGGAGCTGTGGATCTGAAGGATCAAGACTGGAATTACAATATATTTTTCTGAATACATTCAGCATTTCAGTTATGGGAGCCTTATAACCGTAACAATAAATGCCGCTAATATTTGGTTAAGAATAGCCAAGTAGACGGCTGATTGGTTAGCCTACTTGTGCTCAGCACTTTTAAATTATGGATGGCTATGTCTGAATCTTGGGGTCGCTGAGATCGCTGTTTAGCTCACGTGTCCATAAAGTGCCGTTCAGATTGAAAACACCAAGTAGCAAATACGCTACTGTATTCAAAGAATGATCCAGAACTTTTTATAAGCTTTAGTCAAACTGTTACTTTCCCCTTACGTCTCAAATCAGTAGTTGCTGCTCTGTAACCTTCTCTTATTTTTTTTCTATTTAATAAAAAAAAAAAAAAAAAAAAATGGGGCCGGCATGGCCAGGTGGTTACGGCGCTCGACTCGCAGTCTGAGGGTCGCGGGTTCGAATC
>NW_013665736.1:69279-74924 GCF_000517525.1 Limulus polyphemus | reverse complement strand
TCTAGGTGTTACGCAATCGTGACGTAATGACAAGCTCCGTCTATGAAACAAACATCTAATTTAAAATATTAAAAATACTATAGCTTAGAACAGCAATAAATTTTTTCTCCTGTTGACGTTGAACGCTGTGCCTATAAATAGAGATCTTATATAGGAAGAATATCAGTTGAGGTATGTTAAAGAACTAGGATACTGCTATTATGAAGAAAATTACAAAAGAAAATTAGAGTTTGTTTCGAAATTAAGAGTAAAACATATAGTTTAGAGTGGGGGGTAAAAGGCCTAATATTAATGAGGGGATTAGAAGAATGAAAGTGGTCATTTCTTAATGGTCTTTTATAGGTCACGAACCTGTTGATGCTGGTAGTATAAGTTATTACTTAATACAGTATAAAAAGCACAATCATTAAGTCCCCCGATGGGACAGCGGTCAGTTTACGAACTTACAACGCTAAACCTCGGGGGTAGATTTCCCCACAGTGGATACAGCAGATAACCGAATGTGATCTTGCTCTAACAAAGAAACGAACAAACAGTTATCAATGTTTATAAATCTGGGGTCTGTTTTGTATGATGCTGATGGATCTCTTTTAAATCGGCCCGGCATGGCCAGGTGGTTACGGCGCTCGACTCGCAGTCTGAGGGTCGCGGGTTCGAATCCCCGTCACACCAAACATACTCGCCCTTTCAGCCGTGGGGCGGTATAATGTGACGGTCAATCCCACTATTCGTTGGTAAAAGAGTAGCCCAAGAGTTGGCGGTGGGTGGTGATGACCAGCTGCCTTCCCTCTAGTCTTACACTGCTAAATTAGGGACGGCTAGCGCAGATAGCCCTCGTGTAGCTTTGCGTGAAATTCAAAACCAACAATCTCTCTCTAATAAAAACTTGTTGACACAGTAACAAACAGTGATCCGAAAGAAAGATGAGTAAGGCATGTTTGAAAACAAACAAAATAAAACATGGTAAAACCTGGTGCTTTTGACAGTTAGACCTGTCTTATTCATTCTTCTACCTCTGAAGAAAACAGTCCACCTGCAGAAAGCACTAGGGTTTTAGTCATTTTTTTATGTAGCTTTTAAGCGTAGTTATTTTGATAATGTGAATATTAGTGTTGCCATATTTCAGGTTAGAGATCAAGACAGTCTGGATATCGCAAAATTACAGTTTTTACATAGTTTACTTGAATTTCTTAGCTTTTTAAAACACTCAAAATGTATATTGGATTTCGAGTAAAGCTACTTGAGAGCTATCTGCGCTAGTCGCCCCTAATTTTGAAGTGACAGACAAGAGGGTAGGTGGCTAATCAACAGCGATCACAGCCAACTCTTGGGCTATTCTTTACCAACGAATAGTGGGATGTATCATCGTATTCTAACGCCTCCATGGCGGAAAGGGTGAGCATATTCGTCGACGTGTTTCGGTCCATTAAAAATGCCTGTCTAATCAGTAAAAACAGTGTCTTGGACAATGTTTACAGCATTGTTGAAGAGGCTAGTCACTGCAATGTTCATTTTGAAACAAGTTGTTTAAGTTGCACTTAAAAAATAATAGTAAACAAAAAAATTTGTATTAAGACATTCAAACATTTGGGGAGAAAAAAGAAGAAGAACCTAATAAGGAACGTTTGCAGGATTACTGCAGTAAAAATATATCCCACAAAGATTCGGATATCTTTCGACATAATTTCGATTAAACATTTTCGACATTTCACCTTCTGTATAATTTAACTTCTTTAACCCATGCACCTAAATACATTTCTTTAAACAGCATTGTGACGTCTTTTTTTTATGCATTGACGTCAACACTCTCGAATAACTGTCTGAGACTCATTTATTTTGTTTATACTGATAAATAATAACTTAGGAGTTTACTAAGTTTCTGAAATCGGTAACATTTTTGTGACAAGCTTTACTACATGTTTGTCCAATGAAATTAATTTATCCAAGTAAATATGTCAAGTTGAACATAATGATATTTAGCAGGCACGATCCACTAAAGTAACTTTTAAAAATAAATTTCTATGCTACAGGCCTACCTACGTACAGAATTCTAAGAATTTGATTTTGCTTCATTTATTTTTCTCTAAATAATTGAAAAATTAAATTCATGAATTTGGAAAATAAAATGTAAAAAGAAAACAGAAAATTAGTGAATCTTGGTACTGGTTTTTCAGACCCACTTTAAGAAATATCCCCAAATTATCTCACACACATACTTACATACGAGGGTGCACTCTACAGTATAGAGAAGTTTGCTTTTCTTGAAAATAATCATTTTGTCTTATTTGTAAGTTGAAAAAAAATACAAAAATAAAATTTCGCATATTTATAGGTAAATAACAGAGCCCTAAGTAACATTTTTAATAATGATTTGATAAATTACAAAATTACGACATTTTATGAAATTGTGGTTTAATTTCGTTTTAATGAAAGCCCCCATTTAACAACAGAAAGCTATTTGACCCCTCCCCCATATCTGTAAGAAACACAGTAAAAAACACTAATAGATAACGTCCGTAATTGTTCTACAGGAGCTCAGTTATATGTGATTATGACTTTATAACGTATATTTAGACTTAATTTAAGTTTATATCTGCGTGAAAAACTACCAATGAAATGTTACTGAAAATATACCCATCACAAAATTTATATTATTATTTATACAAATTGCAGGTTTGAAATTTGTGGACTATTGATTAATTCATGTATTATGTTATTTTTCTAGTGTTCGTTTGTTTGTTGTTAAGTTCAAAGCAGCGCAATGGATGAGCCAACCATCGAGATCGAACGCCGAATTTTAACATTATAAGCCTTCAAGCTTACCGCTGAGCCACCTAAAGGCTTTTTCAAATGAAAATTTAAATTAGATTTAAAAAAATAACTTTTGCGTGTGTATTGTAAAAACTTGAATAAAAAAGTTTTTTATTCTTGTTGGTGTTAAGCACAAAGCTACAAAATGAGCTATCTCTATTCTGCCCATTGAATGTATTTGTAGTGTTATAAGTCCTCAAGCTTAACACTTAGATTTTAGATGGAAAGTAGAATAACATAAATAACCAATATATGATTGATTACTAACTTCTATAAACAGCTCATACATGAGCGCTAAGCAGTTAAAAAACAGCTTGGAATGAAGCAATAGGTCACGTTTGGGAACGTATTGTTTAGAGTGCCGGTTAAGGCAAAACAAATATTGTTGTCGTAGAATGTTAAAAAAAAACACGTTAAGTGGTCTTAAAATCTCATATACTGTTACTTTAAGGAAACAAAAACTTAAACCACTTGAGCTGACTGTGCTGACAAATTTATTGGTATGAAATATATTATGTATTAAGTTACTCCATATCCTTTGTTCTTAGCTGTTGGTTCTCTAACTACTGTTTAGTACTTAATTTGTTTATTTTTGTAGTATTTTACGGATTTGTGTTCGAACACGAGCGAAGCTTTCAACAACTCATGAAGACTGTTATTCTATGACAAACTTTAATCGACACTGTCTTCTACAATTCATCAAGAGAAGAATAATTAGTTACTAATAGTAAACGACTCAACTGATGAAAACAGGCTGGTGCTTTTAGTCTTGTCTATTTTCACTTTGAATGATAACCACTAGATGTCACAACAGTCACCAAATGCAACTTCGACTGTTCAAATGTGCACGGGCGTTTCGAATTTAAGTAGACGCTTTCCAGTTTCTCTCTCTGAAAGCTCATCAAGTCAGGCAGAGGTTAAAAACAACCAAAGATAGACGACATATCAATAGAAAAGGGAAAAGTCTAAGTATTCACTTTTGTTGTTTCTTTAGAAAGTATTAAGAATTAGTTTTAGTGTACTTGCATTTAGAAAGTATTATTAAGAATTAGTTTTAGTGTATTTGTTTACATCAAATATTTTTTACTTGTTTTTGTTTCTAAACGTAAAAAAAACATAAAGTAATATCAAGACATGTATTAAGTGTATGCTGGAGTGATTTAGACTTAATTAGCTTCAATGAACGATTTCCCGAAAGCATAGAATTGCATAAATGAAACAAATGCAATGTTATTGAGTTTGGTGGTCATTCATTTAAACTTTGTAATGCAATATTGAAGATACGTGAAAAGTTACTTAACACTTACTTATATATATATAAATAATATAATATATATATATATAGGGAGAGAAAGAGAGAGACGAATTAATAACACTGACGATTGTTAAAATCTAAATCAGTTGTGTTAGGTATTAAGTACTTTTTTTTTGCTAGCTGAATGGTGTTAGTTGAATAATTTAACGTAATTTTGATTTTTAAAAATAAAATATAAGTATAAAATTTGCATACCTCGGAAAGCTATAACAACAGTTTGTGCATAACTTGTTGTTCTCTAACGCAATTTTTTCATTAAAAAATGACTGTCACAATTCATGTATTTGTTACAATCTACATAAATGAAATATCATATCAGCTCAGCCGAGGAAACACGTATAATTACTAATCCAACACATGCTCACTCGCAAATTTAAGTTTACTTTATTTGGTAGAAAATTAGTTTAAATTTGTGCTTATACAATTTCCTAAAACTGTTAAGGTCTGTAGTTTTGAAGTTATAATTCACAATGCCCTTCTCTTTATTTTTTCCACTATTTCAGGTTTTTAAGATATTTAGCTCTCTATATTACGAAGGATGAAAAATAATTTGCATTATATTTATAATTTAAAGAGGTGACTTGCATGAGCGTAAGATTTTGTCTGCAATCTAGTTTACGTTCAATTTTGTTTTGAGTGCATTCACAGTTCACTGATTTCAACAATGGAGATGTATGTCATAATAAAAATGTTTACAGACCTTAAGTCTGAACAGCATGTTCCTGTGGGTATTCAGTGTGTACTGATTTCAACAATGGAGATGTATGTCATAATAAAAATGTTTACAGACCTTAAGTCTGAACAGCATGTTCCTGTGGGTATTCAGTGTTTACTGATTTCTATGGGAGATACGTGTTATAACAATAACAACTTTTACATGTATATCTATAATTACTTTCTACAGATGAAAAATTATTTATGTATGTGGATATAAATTGTAAAATTATAGTAGAACTCAAAATGGTCGATGCATATGATATGTAGTTTGTATTGTAGTATATTAGATAAAAGCCAAAATAATGTTGGTAGTTTTCCACGGTAAAAAAATCCATCAAAGTTTAATTAGCATTATCATTACAAATCTCTCGCTCTAAAAGTGATTTCTGTGACGTTGAAAGTTCAAAAGGGAAAAGTGTTCTCTTTAGAAATAAATGTATTTTAACTAAAGGACCACATGCACTTCGTATTATAGAAATAAATGTATTTTAACTAAAGGACCACATGCACTTCGTATTATAGAAATAAATGTATTTTAACTGAAGGACCACATTCACTTCGTATTATAGAAATACATGTATTTTAACTAAAGGACCACACGCACTTCGTATTATAGAAATAAATGTATTTTAACTAAAGGACCACATGCACTTCGTATTATAGAAATAAATGTATTTTAACTAAAGGACCACACGCACTTCGTATTATAGAAATAAATGTATTTTAACTAAAGGACCACATGCACTTCGTATTATAGAAATAAATGTATTTAACTAAAGGACCACACGCACTTCGTATTAAC
>NW_013665736.1:62680-69258 GCF_000517525.1 Limulus polyphemus | reverse complement strand
TAAATGTATTTAACTAAGGACCTACGACACTTCGTATTATAGAATAAATGTATTTTACTAAAGGACCACATGACACTTCGTATTATAGAAATAAATGTATTTTAACTAAAGGACCACACTCACTTCGTATTATAGAAATAAATGTATTTTAACTAAAGGACCACATGCACTTCGTATTATAGAAATAAATGTATTTTAACTAAAGGACCACATGCACTTCGTATTATAGAAATAAATGTATTTTAACTAAAGGACCACATGCACTTCGTATTTAACACTATTATTTTCCATAGTTTTCAAATATTCTTTATTAATTAAAAAATACAACATCTTAATGCCGTGCTACATACTAATACATTTAATGTTTTAAAGCTGTATGGCCAAGTATTTTTGTTTATCTTATTATGTTTCTTAAGTATTTCTATATTATTTGTGGAAAAAAATATTAAAGTGGGATCAAGCTTATGTTTTTCGAAATCTTTGTCATTATATTAAAAAAAAACTATGACAAGAATATGTAGAAATATCCTAAAAAACATGCCCAAGACTAATGGCACGAGTTTGTTTGAAAAGACGTTTTGGTCTATTAGCGCATAGTAATTTGATGAAGATTTTCGGTAACAAATCAGTATGCCGTTTGAAGACATATGTTCACCTAAGTATGCTGATTGAAGACCTGGGTTAACGGATCAGTAATGCCTAGATTAACATGTTAGTATGCTGATTGAAGGCCTGGGTCAGTATGATGTTTGAAAAACCTACGTTAACACCTTATTATTGTCTTTGAAATACTGTTTTAACAGATCAATATGTATTTCCAAACAAGTTCATGCAGTTGTAGGAAATGCGTTTAACATTCTACAATAAATCCCAATCCTCCACCTAAAAATCGTTCTAGTGATGGAAAGAAATACTCTTCTCCTTCTTCTTAAAACAGGAAGAATTAAATGAATATTTTTCATGCAATTAAAAAGAATGCCATCTTTTTCATCCAATTAAAGGGAATGCCATCTTTCCCCCTGACAATTAAAGGACTTGCTCCTTATTCTAATTAACTGAATGAAATATCAAATCTTTCTAGCTCTCATTGAAGAGTCATATGACGTTTGCCAATCACCTTAATCACGATATTAGCAACGTGACTAAATCATAATTATTTTATGCTGACTGCTTCATAATGTTTCTTAACCAAACCAAGATTTAATTAGATCTAAACCAACTTAAATACATTAGTTTTGGTAGGGAAAATATTCTGTATAATCCCAGTAATGTAATTATACAATTGTGCATGTTTTTGTAATGTCCAGAAATGGGTAAATGGTACTGTAGATGCTAGGTGCGGGTTTAAAAGAGTTTGATTATAAACATAAATTTGTTCTCGAATGTTGCTCTGGAAATAAACATCCTTTGATGTAGTACATCTGATATTTTTATCCTGAGGACCAAAAAGAAAACGAAAGGTCCAGTACAACATTAATAGACTGGTTTTCGAATGCTGCTCGGGAAATAAACATCCTTTGTTGTATTGTATTTGATATTTTTATCCCGAGAAAAAAATTAAGCCAAAAATTTAGTACAATATCAATGAAAGTGTGTTTGGTTGTGTGTGTGTGTGTGTGTTTGTTTTTTTAGAGCACAATCACGTTGGACTATCTGCTGTGTTCACCGCGGGTAAACGAACTATGAATTTTAGGGTTGCAAGTCTGTAAATTTAACGCTGTCCCACCGGGATACAATGAAAGTGTGATTCTTATGTCTAAGCAAAAAAAAAAAAAAAAAAGACTCATTAACAACTACAATCAAGAAACTGCAAATCACCTTTTTTTTGGCAAATAATACTCATATGTGTATCACAATAGCTCAGGTTAAATTTCTGTTCATGACTACAGTACATTTACTGGGTTCACAGTATATAGTGAGTTTATTAATATCATAATGTCAGTATTTGTATCTCTCCCATCCCTGTATTTCTCTCATTTTATATTCAGGTAATACGAGGAAGTTTTCTTTCATGCAGTAATAAAAATATTTTAATCTGTAAACTATACCTAAAGAGTTACGAAACGAGATGGATTTCTTTTGTTATTTCAATGGTAATTATATTTTATCATATTTGTCAGAATATATCTTAGCTTAATGGCAATATATTATTTGTTATATCTAGTTTTATATTAACGGACATTTTTTTGTTGTTGCTGTTATCGTTAGAAAATTAATCCAACTCATTATGAATCTTTTATTAATAAGTAAAGAAGAATTTTCGTAATTTTAAGTTATATAAGTAAACGGAGAAAAATAATGTAAATTTAATGACCTTGCTAAGCCTACAAAATATTCCGCCAATTTTGCAAACAAAAGTAATGTGACGAATATATAGTTTTCTTCCTGCACTGTTTAATCTTCTAGTCATAATTGTTTTATAGAAAGGAGATATATTGCTTTTTTACATCAAACGTGTGGATTTCAAACTTACACATAACAATCGTGGTAAAGTTACCACAAAGTATTGTTTTCGTTATTGTGTTTAGGTAATTAACTTAGTCTTAAGAACACGTCCGAACAATAAGGATCTTGTTGGGGGAAAAAATATATTGTCCCTAGTGGCTCAGAGGCAAGTATGCAGGGTTACGACGTTAAAATTCGAGTTTTGATATCCATGGTGGGCAGAGCACAAATATGCCCATTGTGTTGCTTTGTGCATAACAGCAACCAAACCAAAAAATATATAACGATGCAGTGAATGGGCACGATACTGAGTATTACTGAGTATTAATTATTTTGGTGTTACTTCCTGTTGTCGTAAAACGTGATATTAATTCTATTTTGTAATTTTAGATTAAATTGTTCACAGGTTATGATAAGCCACCATACTGTATAGCTATTCATAAAAGTGTTTTACGGGCGACTGGTATTTATGCACACACATACCCAAAATGTTAACGATTAAAACAAATTTTATAAACGATGTACAAATGATATTGTTTTTTGGTTTTTTTGACAACGATAGATGGGTTTGACCGTGACTTATAACGCCCCCACGGCTGAAAGGTCGAGTATGTTCGGTGTGACGGGGATTCGAACTCGTGACCCACAGATTGCGAGTCGAGCGCTCTTAACTACTAACTCATGCTAGGCTCCTCTTATTGCCAAAAGAAGAATACGTTTGTTTGTTACGGATTTCGCGCAAAGCTACACGAAGGCTATCTGTGCTAGCCGTCCCTAATTTAGCAGGGTAAGACTAGAGGGAAGGCAGCTAGTTATCATCACCCACCGCCAACTCTTGGGCTACTCTTTTACCAACGAATAGTGGAATTGACCGTCACATGATAACACCCCCACGGCTGAAAGGGCGAGCATGTTTGGTGTGACGGGGATTCGAACTCGTGACCCACAGATTGCGAGTCGAACACCCTAACCACCTGCCCATGTCGGGCCCAAGAAGAATAATACTGTTTTGAAACGCCCTCTATCATGTACAATCTTTCCCGAACAAAGGATATGATTTTCAACATGCTACTGGTGAAACTTTGTTCCCTAGGGCATGTTGGTTTTCAGATATAATCGTTTTAAACGAGCAGACAACTTCATAATCACCCTGTACTATACTGCTTATATCACGTATGACTGTTACTTGAAATTAAACAGGAAAACATCTTCTGTTTGTTTTTGTCAGCGTTACAGAAAAACCGTTATTGATAAGGAGCGGCGTAATTAAAGTTGCCGTTGAAGCGGTATGTTTCGGATGCTCTTAAGAACTTGAGGTTTCTTGTTCTAAGAAACATGATCCAGCACCCTATAAAGATAATTACATTCAATTAATAGAGTAATATATATAATGAATTTCCTGTCTTGCTTTCTCAATGTCTTTTGAAATTAACTGCATTCTTACTAGTGTAATAATATGTATACTTATTATTATTTGCTTTTAATGCATTTGATTAAGTAAATGTTATTAATTAACTTTCTAAAACGGATATCCCCCAGTGAACTCAAAGTAACACTAGATTTTACAGTATTTTATAAAGAAATTAAAAACCAAGCTCTACTTGTTTCAATTTTATTCCTCCACGGCTCATCAGATTACTTTTATCTGGTGTTTTCGCTTTGAATGGAGTGTTTAATTATTTCATGAAAGAATAAATGTCAAAGTGATGACATTTTGTAAAATACTAATTCCGCTATCCAGCTGAATGGAGATGTTTTAATTGCTAAGACCACTACTTTGAGGAGATAAGTTTCGAAAATCGAAGTTGAAATGACCGGACGTTGACCGGGAATTAGCGTGCTCGAGCTGTGACATCGACGATTTGTGGTTTGTGTAAAAAAAAACGTACTCTGTACTTGGGAGTGACGGGAAAATCCCACTATTTGGTCAGACAAGAGTAGCCCAAAAGTTGGCGGTAGGTGTTGTTGATTAGCTTCCTTTCTTCTTGTTCATCAGTTCAACTTAGGGACGGCTATGCTCAGCTAGTCCTGGTGTGGTTTACGCTAAGTTCTGAAACAAACAATTAAGACTATGATTCTAATATGGATAGCAACTGGAGAAGTGAAAGGTTTGTTAATGATAGACACTGTGGTTAATTAGTACATAGTTGTTTATTTATTTTAGATAGTACAGCTCTCATGTCTTTAAGAAATAAACTCGAGAAAAGTAAAAATCAATCTGATTATCACATTTTATAAAGTGAACTTGGACTTATCACAAACAAACATCCGAAACTAAGTCTGGTATTTATAATGATACAATAAGTAACTGTTCCAAATTTATATATAAGTGAACTAAGACTAACTGTTTCAGCGGTAATGTTTAGCTGAGGTGAATGGAACTGATCCTGAAAAGTTACACTTAGTTTAAGAGTAGTGTAAGAATACCTGCCACAGAGAAGTATCATTTTACTGGACCTTAAGATCAACTGCTTGAAATGAGGCAATTAGATAATGTTTAATGTCACTTTTTTGGAGATAAAGTCAGTTAAAATAAAATATAAGATCTTCTTGGAGATAGGAGTCAATATTTCATTCTTTGGGCAGTAACAGTTAAATGAGGTGAAAGATACGATCTCCTTTCTGGAAGATAACAATTAAGTAAGGTAAATGTTACACTCTCCTATCTGGAGATAAATAACAGCTAGGTAAGGTGAAAGTTAAGATCTTATTGTCGGGAGGTAACAGTTAAATTTAAGGTTAAGATAATCTTCTTAGAGGTTAACAGTTAACAAAGTGGAAATTAAAATTCCAGCCTAGGAGTTGCAGTTAGCAAAGGGATCACTAAATCTAAAAGCTGCGATAACAATAGGCTGTTTTTTATCTTGTTTGTTGCTCTATTTTTAACTCATGACCAAATCTATCAAAACTGCACGTAGTTTAAGTGACATAAACGTAAGGCCGAGCAGTTAACATTTATTCTATATAGCTTTTTTGATACTCAGAAACTCAGAGTCGTGATTTAAGTGTTATAATATTAAACTAAATATAATAAGACTGAACTGTGTCTTAAATGTTGGCGTATCAGTTCAAGTACAGTATGTCTGTCTTATCATATTAGTTCATGCATGTGCATTCATAATTACGTGTGATAATATTAATTTTAATGTGATAAGGCTGAACTGTGGCTTAGTTCAACTTTAGTAAACCTGATATGTCTTAAACGTTATATTATCAGTTAAACTTTGGTAAACCTGAAGTGTGTCTTAAATGTTATACTATCAGTTAGACTTTAGTAATAGCTTTGTGCGTAGCTACAAACAAACAAACTCTGGTAAATCTGAAGTGTGTTTTAAACGTTATACTATCAGTTAAACTTTAGTAAACCTGAAGTGTCTTACACGTTACACTATCGGTTAAACTTTAGTAAACCTGATGAGTCTTAAACGTTATACTATCGGTTAAACTTTAGTAAACCTGAAGTGTCTTAAATGCTATACTATCAGTTAAACTTTAGTACGCCTGAAGTTTGTCTTAACTGTTATGCTATATGTTCAACTTTAATAAGCCTGAAGTCTGTCTTAAATGTTGTACTATCAGTTAAACTTCAGTAAACCTGACGAGTCTTAAACGTTATACTATCGGTTAAACTTTAGTAAACCTGAAGTGTCTTAAATGCTATACTATCAGTTAAACTTCAGTAAACCTAAAGAGTCTTAAACGTTATACTATCAATTCAAGTGATAGCTCACATGAGGTGTGCCTTAAATGTTATTTTGTCGCGTACTATATAGTACCTAAATATGGTTTAAATATTATAATATCAGTTCATATATAGAAACTTTGAACTCCATTTTAAATATTATAATATCAGTTCATATATAGAAACTTTGAACTCCAATTTAAATATTATAATATCAGTTCATATATAGAAACTTTGAACTCCATTTTAAATGTTATAATATTAGTTCATATATAGAAACTTTGAACTCCATTTTAAATGTTATAATATCAGTTCATATATAGAAACTTTGAACTCCATTTTAGATATTATAATATCAGTTCATATATAGAAACTTTGAACTCCATTTTAGATATTATAATATCAGTTCATATATAGAAACTTTGAACTCCATTTTAAATATTATAATATC
>NW_013665736.1:56503-61680 GCF_000517525.1 Limulus polyphemus | reverse complement strand
ACCCACCGCCAACTCTGGGGCTACTCTTTTACCAATGAACAGTTACTAGCGATGTAAAGAGCGCAAATAGCCAATTGTGTAGCATTGTGCTGAAAAATAAATAAAAAACTTAAAGCAAAATGTATTAAAAATTATGACATTAAAATATGTATTTTGCACTAAGAGCCATTCTTATTTTGGCTGACTTATACTTCGCAGTTCTTTATAAATAAATATTTACTGAAAATGTAAGTTTTGCGAGAGAAAAAAAAAGAAATAGAGGTCGATAAAGATTTAAATAATTACCGTTTCAAAAATATTCCAAGTCAGAATAAGAATGATTAGGTTATAGAAAAATCATGCAATTATAAATGACTCGGTAATTCATTGCTCCCCCCATAAAAGCTGAAAGAATTTTTTGATAAGCATTTTGCCCGGGAAGTACAGTTTCGAGTCCCAATCCTGCCCAATCAAAAGTTTTCTTTGACAGAAAAAATCTTATAATTCAGGCCTTAAGCTCATGTTACTACGAATTAAAATAAAGGACATTTAAAGGCAACAAACATAGTTACTAAGCTCAATAAGTAATCTCGTTTTAGAAAAAAGCGCCAAAATTTTGAGAAAACTAAAATTACTTTTGCAAACACCGTTCCCTTTTCTTACTGTCTTTACCAGCTTGCGTGTAAGCCAAAGGCTGTGAATACAGTTCCTAATGTTCCACGGATCAGCGTTAAGCTATCAGGCATATAATGCTAAAATTCAGAGTTCGATCTGCGCGGCGTACACAATTCAAATAGTCCAATTTTGCGCTTAAACAAACAACAGGTAATACGTATTATTTCATTTTAATATGATGATCGAAATAAAATTTCACAAACGTTGGCATATACTTCTTCACACACACGCGCGCGCGCACGCACACACACACACACACATATGTATACACTGATTTCAGCATTATTATGCATGCATTAAATTGGGGTAGCGTAGCTCATTGGCTTCCTACTTTGGACTTGTAGTTCGATAGGTGTGAGTTCGAGGCTGGTCTACCTAATGATATTATATTCTTCAGAAAGACATTTGTTCTAGTTTACTCAGCTGTATAAGGGGCACCAGATGTTACCTGGGCTAACCTGCGATGGACTGACATCCCGTCACCATTCTCATCCGTTTCTGCCACTTGAAATTGGAGTTCGAAAGCACCGGCCCCATATGTGCACGGCAAGGATTTAACATTAACTTTAAAATATATATATATATATATACTTGTAACCAAATATAGCTTCTTCGGGGAAGTGATTGATAATATATATATTTACTAGCAGATGCTTATGGGGATGTCGTTTCAATCAAAAGAGTCTTTCTTTAGCCTTAATTTTTGAATCAGAGTTGATGAAACAGCAAACCTGGCAGGCTTTTTTGCATGTTAAACGAACACTTTTATTAAATAAGCTTCAGGGTTTTGAGATGTTAGTAAATATATTTTATACAAAATGATCGTATTTCTAAGAATAATCCCACTAAATAAAATAGCTACTTAATTATTAAAGAGCTATGATCAACTTTTTTCAACCATACATAAAAATTTTGCTGCCAGTTAGGTACATTGTATACACTGATAGGTCATTACTTATCAATTATATTTAGATGTTCGTAACGTTCTTGGGAACCCTTGATTCTTTTTTTTTCTGTTTTTTTTTCTTTTTTAATATGTTAATACTATCGTTCTCGAGAACAGATTTTGTATATTGGAAAAGAAAAAACTAGGCTGTTAAGACACCCTATAATTCTCAACATCCTGGGCATTATATATTTGTTCAGGTGTTGAGTCAGAAGTAAGACTTGTTTTTTTTTAAATTAACATTTTTTCCATTAAAATACAGAGCTCTGTCAGAAGTCCCGGATAATGTGCTGCCGGTAATTTGTCCGTTGTTTTACTGATTTTTGCATATCTTTTATTGCATTGTTTTTCCAGTTATTGATGAATTGCAATTATTAACTTATGATATATATATATATGTTTGGTAATATTGTGGAGAAACTTGTAAATATTATACGATCTTGATGTAAATGATTAATAACTGTTAATGAATGTCTATAAAGTGTTAGTATATCAGTGGTACTTTAGAAATGCATGTTTCATGTTTGAAAAGCTAGTGTATGAATGTTAATGTTTGTAATTTATGTATTATTGCTGGTTGGAGTTTGCATATGACTGGTAAATGTCTGAATATGTGTATCCTATCAAGTTAATATTGGTATATGTTAGATAAATTTTGAGAAGTGTTTATCATGTTTTACCATTCACAAATATTCTGGTAAATGTTAGAATATTATAAATTCTCGGTGGAAATGACGAGCAGTTGTCGCCAAGTTTCTAATTAGTGTTGATACATGAATGCTGATTTTCGAAATGTATATATCATATCAGATAGTTGAACAATACTGGTAAGTTTCGGTATATATTATGTCTCGTTATAGAGTCAGCATATTACAGATAACTTCTGGACGAATATATCATATCTTGTTCTATTCAGTGATATTTTGCACATAACAAAGTTTTCAAATAGATATTGTTGCTTTGGCACAAGTCTAAGGTTGATGTCTAATAAACAGGATTGCTATGCTTATCATTATTATAATTCGAACAGTCTTCCATATTTATGATATTTTTAAACTAGAGTCTTATAATTTTGTTGCGGAAAAAAAACAACATTCAATATATATCTTACTCTCCTTATTAAGCAGACAAAACAACTGAACTACTTACGACTAGAATAGACATGACAGTAACGATGAATATAAAGTCGAAGTTGTCTTTACTTTGCCAGTGACACCTATAGGGAAATACGAAGACATTAACATTCAAAATCGAAGTTCTATCAACAAATATTATTATACTTCCTCATGATACACTTTTTAAAACGAGATATCCCAACGAAACAGAAAGTGAAACGTCAATTTCTATCTGGTCATCAATGAGACGATCCAAACAACATGTTTTGTCAAGAGTTTATTGTTTCTGACGCATCCGAGTCCCATGTTGTCTTATTGCTGCTACACAACGAGAAATATTTTTGAAGCAAGCAAGGATCATTATAGTATTTTGGCACTTGTGTATAGAGTTAAAATCATAAATAATATTCAACGTTAAATTGGTACACAATTAAAATCATTTTATTTAGGCCTATCTATGGCCTTCAAAAAGTTGACGACTCTATATGTTTCGACGTTACAACTCCTGAGGTTAACGTTGTAACGTCTAAACAAGCAAGGATAATTATAGTATTTTGGCACTTGTGTATAAAGTTAAAATCATAAATAATATTCAACGTTAAACTGGTACACAATTAAAATCATTTTATTTAGGCCTATCTATGGACTTCAAAAAGTTGACGACTCTACATGTTTAGACGTTACAACGTTAACCTCAGGAGTTTAACGTTGAATATTATTTATGATTTTAAGCAAGAATCAATTATAATTACTAAAGCAAGCTTTCTAAAGATGAAAAAGAAAGACCGTATCTTATCAAAAATAAAAATAACAAAGCCATTACATCAAAATAGATACATTGTTTAGCAAGTGTAGCGACGACCTAAGCCTGAAAAGTACCTGATATCCTAAGAAAATGCTGCCATATGTCTTCAGGCAGGTGTTTTATGCAATTTACTTCTTTTATTGTTTTCAAAGCTTAGTAAGTTGATAACTACTGGAAGAGATTACAGTTTATCTTTCACAAAGATGAACTCCAGACAGGCGTTATGGTAAGAAGTCATAAAAAACAAAAATGGTTGATATATTTCCACAATAATTTATTGATAGGTGACGTTTCGTATTTAGGTTTGAAAAAGAGTGGTAGCCTGAAACGTCAGCTATCAATGAATTTAATCATTTTGGAAACGTATAAACTCTTCACTTTTTTAATGCTTTTTTATTGCCGAATCATTTTCTACTTTCAACTGTTAGGTAAGAAGGAGCCATGTCTTGCTGTTGCAAGCCTTATAATATGATTATTGACGACCTCATGATGCCCATGGGTATTAAAACATAACAAACTGCTGTTTATTACTATAACTAATAATACATAGATTTAGAAATAGGTTTTTGTCTTACTGTCAGCATAGTACTTTCTTCCTTCGCCTCTCTCTCGGTTTATTCGTTCTCTTTCACATGTCCCGGTCTTTTATCTTTCTTTCTTTAAACTCCTGTCTTTTATATTCCTTTCTCAGACCCATGCCGAATCAGCGCCTTTCTTTTTAACCTTTCACTTATTTTCTGCATCGGATTATAGCGTTTCACAAACATAGGGGGCCTTACCTACTCAATAAGAAAGGTAACACTCACTCCAGTCATTTCCTAATAACTTAAGAGTTGTGTAATCCCTTAATCCTTTAAACTGATAAAAAATATCCGACAGCTCTCTCACTTCTCCCAACTCCAACTGATGTTCTCTTACATCTAAATTCGTAACAATATCATGTCTAATTTTGTAAATTTCGCAACATTATGCCTGATTTGAGATGGTGTATAATTGATAAATCTCTAAACATGTCAGCACTAAGAAAAACAGAAAAGTGTTAATTTAGGGCTTATACTACCAGACAATATTTAAGTTTAAGAAATAAAATATTTAGCGCAAAGCAAAATTTTCACTTGTAATAAAATGAAACTAAGAAGTCCAGATAGTTTAAAGGGACAACAATTGCATTATTCACAGTAACTAAAGCATTTAACTTTTAACTCAGATGTCACAGCGTTCCCTCAGTACGATCCAGGCTTTCTGGGCGCAATCCTGGAATGTGCAAAAGTTTTATATCACTGCAATGCTACATAATGCAAAATATATGGGAAGTTATTGATGCAACAAATTAATAGCGATAAAGTAACTTTAAAGTTATATTATAATTTATAGTTATTCACAGACCAACACGATAATGCAGCTGATTTAATTTCACGTACCCTGTGTGAAAGGGTAAAATCAGGATTTTTTTCAGCCATTTCCTAAGGTGTTCTTCTCTGTTTTTCAGATTTTTAGCCACCTTCACAGAACTGAGTGTTCTTTTAAGCTAAATACATCCTTAAAACATTTCCAAGGTCATGGAAACTGCGGATAAAAGTAAGCTTAAGAAATAACGGTGACAATAAATATTTCGATCTGACTGTAATTTGCGTTTTCAGAGGAAGATATTTTCATC
>NW_013665736.1:45568-56089 GCF_000517525.1 Limulus polyphemus | reverse complement strand
CACTGCTAAATTAGGGATGGCTAGCGCAGATAGCCCTCGTGTAGCTTTGCGCGAAATTCCAAAACAAACAAACAAACATTCCAAAACCAGCTATCTCTGTATCAGCTGGCGAGTAACACATAATATTCCCCGAACTTTAATAAGTTGGGTCATTATGAGATTGACAGTCAGTTAATGAAGCGTAAATGGAGAGTGGTAGAGTACTGCTGACTGGTTGTCTTCCCTTTGATCAGTAATTCAAAATTAGGGACAACGGCAGATAGCCTTAGCAGTTTTGCCATAAATATAAATACATCTCTGTGTCAGATCATTATGGGAGGTAGGGGGGACATTAAACCTTGTTTTTAAACATCTAACTATCCGTTCTTCTAAATATAACCATGTAGAATAATCATTATAATTTTGTTTTTAAGTTCATATCACTATCTTGTTATTATATTCTCTTAGATCTAAGGTATAAAAATTTCTTTTTTTTTTTCAAAAATTTATTACCTGTAAGGAAATGCTACGATAATGAAACCTTCTGCTGGCTAGTAAATAAAATAGGCAACATATCCTTTGTAGTGTAATATTGCTAGCTACTTTATACAGAGTGAAAATAACTTTGTAAAATTGAAAAAGATATGATATATACCCCTATAAAATAAAAGGCATTGTTAAAGTTTCTAGTAATTATTTATAATTTTTTTTGATAATTATTCTGCCTGAGTAATTACAGCTTTTGAGTTCTTAAATTGAATATCGGCTACTGATGAGCAAAAAGTTGCTTAATCAATAAATGTTTGAAAGATATTGCAGTAACACTTTACAAAAGTCTTGTTTGTGTGAATAAAATCATGTCTTCGATGTTTACAACATTCCTATGAATAAAATGCGTCCAAAAAAAGACTGAATTTCTTTATGATGTATAAATCATGCGTCAGCCGTGATCGTGGTGACAAGGTTAAATATTGATCAGGGTTGAAAAGATGTTGAACCCAGGTATGAACGAAATATTGACACGAATCCCACGAGCAAAACTTAAACAAAAATTAGTGTACGAAGTATTACAGCTTAATCCATAAAATGATAACAGATGGATCCAAACATGAAGAAGATGTTGGAACACAAGCCTCGGTATAAGAATGACAACAGGTGGATCCAGTCATGAACAAGATGTTGAAGCATTGGCTTCGGTATTAGAATGATAACAGATGGATCCAGGCACGAGAAAGATATTGAAATACTATCCTCGGTATTAGAATGATAACAGATGGATCAGGCACGAGAAATATATTGAAATACTGGCCACGGTACTACAAAAATGGCATAACTAAAGTACAAAATGTTATCCAGGTTTTACCAAGATGCTTAGACAGAAAATAAGATGTAAGAAACATGTGAGAAATGAACCAACGATATATATATATATATATATATATATTGAAAGGTGTTAAAAGATCGATTCAGATGTGAGAAATTTTTTTAAAAGATGGGATCAGTTAAGTAAAAGATGTTAAGATGCCAAAGCATTAAAAAAGACGTTGTTATTCATGTTTTCAGGTATAAGGAAGATAATGTAACATGTAGGGTGTTAAAACTCAAATCCTGTATGAACAAGGTGTTAAAACAAAATAGTTTAAACTGTGCAAGATCCTATCATACGAATTTAATTATAAGCATAGAGATAGATTTGTGTACAGTGCTAAAAAATGAGTCCCTTAAAATACACATGTTAGAAAATAGAAAAATTTAAATATGGATCCAATCACGAACAATATGATAAAAGATTGAACCGGGTATTATCAAGATGTTGACACCCTGACCTCAGTATTAAAGAGGTGATACAAAATAAATATGGGTATGATAATTATGTTAAAACATTGATTCATTCAATAAAAATACGAGAAAATATGGGTTCATGTGTGAACAAGATATTCACAAATGGATCCAGGTGTGATTGAGATATTGAAATATGAAGCCAGGTATAAACAATGTTTTAAAAAACATTAATCCAGGAATATTAAATATTATTGTATCTATAGCTTTAATATTTTTATTTAGATGTTTAGGGAATTAATTATGATGATGACGTGTAACGATCCAAAAATATCGTGTACTAAGTAGAAAACGAGAATGATATAAATACCGGAGCGAGAGAATCAGTGAAGTATTCAGTGTATTAATGAGTTATCAACGAGTGCAACAACTCTGTGTCGGTTGGTGAGTTATTAGGTTATTTGGTTCAGTTAGTAAGCTAAACAATGAGTTAGTTAGCGTGTTTGTGATCGATCGATTAGCGAGGAAATTCTGCAAGTAAGTTTATTTGTGAGACAGGCTTACATTCGTTTAGAAGTTTCTATTGAAACGTTGTTAGTGAAGCTAGATTTACAAGTAAACATACCTTATAGCAAACGTTATTGACGAAATAAATTAATTTGCTGTTGTTGTGTGGAAATTATTTTCACCAAATAATCCTACAAACCTGCCCAACGATAGAACACGTGGCAATAATACGATATATTAAAAGATACGTGTAAATATGAGGAATGTATTTGAAAATTAAGATATTAGATATGATACATAAATATGTACCGAGCCAAGAGCAAGATGTTCAAATATGATCAATGATATCAAACAAGATGTTGAAAATTAATCCAGATGTTTGTTTGTAATTAAACACAAAGCTATACAATGGGCTATCTGTGCTCTGCCCACCATGAGTATTGAAACCCGGATTCTAGCATTGTAAGTCCGCAGACATACCGCTGTGCCACTGGGGGGCTAAAACAGATGTAGAAAAATGTAGATTAAACATGAACACAGATATGAGCTTATGTTAAAAAAATCAAGGTATGAGCAATATGTTAAATGGTATATTTATATGAATAAAATGTTGAAAATTAATTCATATATGAGGGAAATTTTTAAGCATAGACCAATGGCATGAAGCAAGATGTTAAAAGATAAATTCAGGTGTGGAAAAATATCAAAATGCTCAGATGAAGACAAAATTTTGGATCAGTGTAGCATCATGATGTAAAAATGTTTGCCTGGGTTTGAAAAAAATTATAAAAGATAAATATAGATATAGAAATATAAGAAACTGTTAATTTGCAAAATTCAGTTCTCCAAAATATTTATATATATATATATTTGGTATCTTCTGTTTCTGCTTTTAATTTTTCTGTTTTATGTATACTGTTTTTCATATGGTGCATATATGTACATTGTTGACAAGCGGCTTTCATTGTATCCCAGTACATCAATCAGTTTTTCTATTGATCTATATTTCACAAGATATCAGCTTTTCGATTATAGATTCTTGTAGTGGATGAAACGGACAATTTGTTTTCGTTAAATGAATTTGTCAAACAAAATAAACAAAGGTTGTTATGGAGATTAATTTCACTTTTTAAGAGCGATGTTTCAGGCCGTGATTAATTATTACTACTCCGAACTATCTAAATAAGGGTTTTAAGGTATTTTGTTGAGTGTTATATATTACTTAAAATAATATTACTGTTTACATTACCTGTTTTTGTTCGCAGTATGTATCAGTCTATTACCTGGTTAGAAGTACCAGAAATTTTAAATGATATATACATATATATATAGTTGCATAGTAATCAATATAGATTTTCCACATATAGGTTAGATGTTTCTTTGCACAACCCGGGGATGATACTGAAAATAAACAGAACGTCTAATGAAACATTCGAGAATATTTACAATTCCTTTCCAGAATTAGAATGCTATCTAAGCGACATCGATGGTCAAAAAACAGGTTAGAAATATTCTGAGTTATTTTTATGTCGCAGTGCTTAACTTAGTATGTTGGTAGCCATTTGGTAAAGTAAGCAGTCGAAGATATCCAGATTTTTTGTGTTTGTTCAATACTTCGCCATTTCGGTTTATTCAGGAGAAGCATAAATGTATGTATTGCACGGTGCCTGAAGAGCTCGAAATGGCGAATAATCAACGAAAAGAACTTTTTATTTTGAAAACTGAAGGATTATTCTTAAGCAAAGGTATATAACCATTGCTCTTTCCGTTTTTATGTTTTTTTTAGTTGACAAAGATTAATTTTTTTCTGTGCTTTTTTAAAAAATTAATGTAAATCAACAAGATACTGTGAAACATATGGTTATGTATATATATACTTTTATGTAATTTTTTTTTAAAGTTCGTATATATATTGCAAGATTATAAAACGCTTTCAGGCGTCATAGTGACAGTAATATCAGTGCCTCCAAGATACAATGCTGATCAGGTATTTGATAAAGTACGTTCGTAAAAATGTGTGAATGAAAGATTGTTTTGTAATTTTATAAGCTGTTTACAGAGTGTGTTCAGAAAAGCCCTTATAAACAATTTATAATATTACTGGTCTCTTAACAAAACAACTGCAAATAGGTGAGCATAATATATCGAAGTTCTGCATATTTAATTCACTTGATGCTCTTAACACATACAAAAGCGGCGGCTTTCGTCCTCGTGTACTTGCCAAGGTATAAAGAATAACTGGGCATAAAAGTATTGAAATGACTTCTCATAAGTGCAGAAACATGTTACTAATAAAATGTTGCGAAACGGAACACTTTGTTTAGTTTGAGAGCCAATATCAGATATTTAGACACTCTTAAAGAAACGTTAGACAAAAAAATTAAACAAATAAATCAATAATGAATAAATAAATAAGAATTCCTGAAAAAAATGTAATCATCTGTGAGTATATTAAGATGGCTGTAATTCTATACAAATCTATCATCTGTGAGTATATTAAGATGGCTGTAATTCTATACAAATCTAACATTTTATCTAGATGGTACAATTTTTAAAAAAATACACAATAATCCAATCGTCCAATCGCTTTAGAAAGGTTTGCTTTTTTTTTCTTCTTTACTATTGAACTAGGAAACCGTTTAATAAGCAACTGCACTGATTCGTTAATTGTCTTTCATAATAAATGTTCGACATTTTATTAAAGGCCCACCAGGTTCCACTAAACGCTTTTATCTCGTCTCTTCCAGCTGTTCTAAAATATGTTTTTCTTAGAATATCAGGTAATTTAATTCAGCACTATTGTCTAGCAAAGTGCTAAAACAGTTATAAAAACCCATAAAATATTTTCCATCCGTTGGTCTATCCTCAAAGGAAAATATAAGGTTTGTTGATCACGCATTGCGATTGTTATTTATTCAAGTTCGTTTTACTTTTTATATCTCTGTACAAATAAATTCACTTGACGTGTTTACATCTCGAACTGGTATTGCTGTGTGTTGGGCAATCACTTTCGATATCACGTTCTACCCTTCTAGTAAGCAAAATTTACCCAAAATGTACAAGCCTTTCCTACAAATGTTTTCTTTCCTTATTTGCGAACCCAATAACTTGCTGAATACTCTATATTAGAGACAAATTTTGTTTTTGATGACAGCTCAATTCATTGTCAATCGGTCTTTAACATAAATATTTCGTAACATATATTTCGGTAAAAAGGCTAAATCAAAAGCTATTAAAACTTAACTATATTAATTGATTTTGGAAATAAAAACTTTCGCTTATAGCTACAATCCATCAAAGATAAGAATTATTCGTAGCTTCTGTAAACGATTTTTGATTTTATTGAACTCGTCAACTTAGAACAGCTACCAAGATGGAACATCCCCTTTTCACACTGTACTTCATACTAAAAGGCCTGCATTGATAATGAATAAAATATTAGGTCTTAATTTAAAAAGGGTATTATTATCTTTCTGAAGATATTTTAGCCTTATTAAAAATACAAACAAAAGGGAAATCAGAAATCCAGAAAAGGTTTTCTAAAGTCTTACAAGTATTATAAAAGAGTAGGTATGTCCGAATAGACGAGAAATCATCACGTATAACTAAATATAACAAATGTATTTTAGCTTATTCTAAAAGACATTTTCCCAACGCTAAAAGCTCTTGTGAAGGAATGCTATTTGGTATCAGCAATTGTTCAGGACAAAATCATCATAAGAAAAGATCTACAATTATAGACAAAAGGCACAAGGTTTGTTTGCATCAGTAACTGCTTGTTAAATGTAATAAACATGATTTTATTAAAGTAGTGTTCGAGCAATTAACCATAAACCTCTAAAGGTACTTTCTCTAATACAATTGCAGATTTAAAAGGTATTTGGTTTGGAAATATGAAGTGATTCCAAGGTAATATAACGAAACATTCAGATTAAATTGTATCAAAATAAAACCACTCGTTAATACAGCACGCCATGCCTATACATATAGAAATAAACAGAGCGGTTTAAAATACTCTTGTTTTTCAGAACCATCTGACTTTTCCTTCTATAGCTTCTCGAGAACAAATATAGCCCGTTAGGTTTCGGATTGATCTAGTGGATCACTCAATAAAAATGTTTGGTAAGACAGGAAAACATAAATTAAATAAATAAAATCTAAAACATCTTACTCTTATTGATCGCCCTTAGGCTTTAAGAGAACCTTAATGTCAAGACTGAATCGAGAACTAAGAATATTTGATAGAATAGATGAGACACTGTACAGAAAGTTTGATTTGGTTTATTTTTATAACTCCATATCGTTGTAATAGCTCAGAACTACCATATATGTTCTTAAAACGTTTATTTTTTCCTTTTTTTTAGTTATCCGAGTAATAGTGAGTCTTTTAAAATACTAAGAGAAATAAAAAAAGGGTATAACTCTATGCCTCTAATCAACTAGCTCAAACGTTGTATTGTTGCAGTTTTGTAAATTACTATATAATATTCTATACACTTGTTTTAACTTTCACGTTATGCAAGACATTAGTTAACTATTCAGATTGTGTAGTAATACATTATTCGTAAATGAAGCTTTGAATAATTACCTTTTATATCAAAGTATTTTTATTTAATTTCATTTTAAACAACACGTAGAAGCTTCACATCGCACACTTTGGTTTATAGAAACACATGTATTACTTCTGTCCCAGTTTGTTTCAATAGTTTATTCTCTACTTTTTTTGACAGATAACCTGACATCTTTCTGCAGTGCAGTGTGGGACGGAATATCTTGTTGGCCAACAACGCCAGCAGCACACTTCGTTGAAATACCCTGTTTTGCAGAATTGAACGGTGTGGCTTATGATAAAGGTCGTGAGTAAATGTTTTTACTTTTTATCTTGATCACGATGTGTTTCTGCTCTTTTTTTCCTCAATAAAGTTGTACATATTCAACCTCTTCTGTCTCCGTGGCTACAGATGTTTGCAAAATTTCTAAAGCTTACTATTACATCTGCATAATAGACGGATTATGAAATATAAAATAATGTAGTCAATGATATGCAATAATTTCTAACTTACATTTGGAAAATAATATGTCAACCTATCATAAAGTTCTTATTAGTTTTAAAATTAATAAAGTTTTAATATTATTTGCAATTTCGTCATGATATTCTAAAGTATTGTTGTTTGTTTGAGAGCAAAGCCACATGGGGCTCTCTGCTGTGTCCACGGAGGGAAACGAACACCGGATTTTAGCGTCATAAGCAAATAGACTTACCGCTGTACCACGGGGGGACATCTAATGTGTTTGACTGTAAGGGTTTGCTCTTCGTAAGTTTAAAGTAATAACATAAAACTTCACTAATTTTGATTTGATTTGGAGTGTGTAGTGTTCACCTGGCAAAATAATTATTTCCGTAGAATGAATTACTAGAACATTTACTTGTTTGTTTACTCAAGAGCAAGTTTACTCGCTGAACAACCAGGGTTGGGGGCAGAACATTTATCGATATAGATCTAGTTCATATATTTATTTACAGATAAAATTATGTCGTATACAGAATATTATCGTAAGAAAACACATTTAACAGTTACTTTTCAATTTAAGGAAATATATTGGTTGTTTTATCACCATTTAGGATAAAGTGGGTAAAACGGCCTCCTTCGGTAGAACGACAACCTCACCAGTTATGTCATGTAGTCCGGTTGCCAAACCTTGATTTTCACTCAGCCTTGTTTTGGTATGTGTGTGTGCAATGTTTCTTGTTGACTTTTAAGTAATTCGAGGGTGATAGTTACGAGTCCGAAAAGTGCCACTTCAGCATCGTTGAAAGTTTTGAAATATTCAAGATGGCGTCCAAAATGGCCGAAAAAAGAAGAAAAACAGTAGTAAAGTAGCAGTTTTGACATGTATACCTAGGTATATTGGGTATAATGGCTCGGATTTTACATTAAAACTGCAATGCTATTTATAATGTAACTCAAAAATGGTAGATTCCCTATGACTAAGACTACCTATATACCTCACATTAACTATAAGATTAATAGTTGTATGGATGAATATGCCTGAATCTTACTGAGCCACATAATACAAACATATATGTTCCTTCAAAAAAATATAGTAAGCCTAATGCATATGCAATGATAAACTATATCTTGCATGCACTAAAAAAGTATACATCTTCACACATGTTGTTGCTCTGGACAAAACCGGCCAGTATTAAAAGCAACCTTTTTCCTTATCATACTGTAGATCGTTTGAATACCTTAATGCTATCTTATAATACAAGAAAGTATCAATATAACAAATATTTTCAACATGAGAAACATTATACTAACCTAGTACACCATACAAATAGAAGTTAGTAATAGATGTGTGACACCGGGGTGAAGAGATGCGAACCAGGCACGTGGAGGCTGATGCTGTTATGGTGCAACAAATGATGAGTGTTGCCAGTGAAGGAGTTGATTGTATTACAGTCATTTCTCTAACAATGTAGGAAACGAATACACAGCAGACGAATGTTAACATTGGGGGGACAGCAAATAAGCACTCCTATATTATTTTACCACTCTTTTTTACAGCCCACGCTCTCTCTAGATATGACACACCAGCCTACATATGGGGTTAGCACCAAAGCTGCAGTGGTCAAGACACATCTGAAGAGAAACACTATCAAATCTAGACAACTTGGATGGCAACATGGAAGTCATTTTAAAAGAGGCGAAAGCATTTGTGATTTTGTGTTATGATTGCAAAGCCAACAGCAAACAGATGTCTAATGTGCACTATGAGTTCTGGCTAAAGAAGACATCTAAGAATGTCATTTTCATTCCAAAGTTAAAGGGATGAATTCTGGAAAGTACTTGTACTGGTGGCAATGCAGAGAAAGGCCTACAGCTCCATAAGAGATTCTGCAGATGATTTGCTATGGATGTGGCAAAGAGCAACCTTACTCAACGGCCAGATGCCTTGTTGAAAATTTTGAAATGCAACAACAGCTCCAACAATTGGAACAACAAATGAACAAATTTGATTGAATGTCACATTGATGAAAAGGAGGATGAGATTGAAAGTGATGATAAATGTATTCTGAATGCTGTAAATGTAACAATTTTAATGTCTTTATAAATAAATTGTGTTATTGCTTTTGATAGGTTGAGCCGGTTCTTGGCGAAATTTAACTTTAAGCATTTAAAATGCTGATATGTACCAATGTTGATAATGTTTATCTCGTGTACAACATTTGTTGACCAATATAACAATAATGAATTTGTTGCTTTTAAAATGTTTTACTGGTGTACCAGAGTGATATGATGTTTCTTATGACATATATATATATATATGTATATATATATATATATTGTTCTATTTTTTTATAGTTTCCTTAAATTGTAAGATACCACTGAAGTATTTATTGACCTACAGTATCATATGGAAAAGTGTTGCTGTGAATGTTGACTTGTTTTGTCCGGGGTAACAATATACATGAAAATATAAGATTTTCTTTTCTTCTAGCACATGCATGGGTATCATTGCCTATACATTATGCATACTATATAATTTTGAATTAACATATATGTTTTTCTTCTGTGGCTTAGCCAGATTCAGACAAAGACATCCATACAATATTCCATCCTTCAGTTTATATGGGACTTCCATGATAGCAGTTTTAGTTGTTAAAATACCATTTTAGTTATGTTATCACTAATCTACTTTTATTGTCAAATTTGATTTCTTGGGCTCCATAAATCTAGGTCTATAGGTCAAAATGTTTACTCTATCACTTTTAGACGCTGAGATGGTACCATTTTTCAGTTTTGGCAGCCATTTTAGGCGCCATCTTGAATATTTCAAGACCCTTAAGAATGCCGGGGTGACATCCTCCGGATTCGGAATTAGTACTTTCGAATTATGTAAAAATTATGAAGAAACGCCAAAACATTGTTCATCCTCCCGCAGAGTAAATAAAAACGCTGATAGATGGGCGCGAATGTGTATGACCAAAGCTCAACTTTTTTTAACAGGCTTGATCTAATGTAAGTAGTTTGCATTTTTGTGGTTACAAAATAGATATTTCAGGCAATTTTATTTCGTTTATTTAAAACAATGAAAATTTATATGTATATCCGACTATGTTGTAAAAGAAACGGTTCCAGTTTGCCAAATTTTTTTACGATGACTGGCTTAAGATAAGATAGTCCCCCCCACCCACACACACAACAGTCATCTCACCCCACCAATCACATATGTATCCGCCATATATATATA
>NW_013665736.1:37678-45547 GCF_000517525.1 Limulus polyphemus | reverse complement strand
ATCTCTACCCACCCAACACTACATATGTAGTCGTCTATATATATATATATATATATATATATATATATTCTTTGACTGCAATGTGTGTCGTTGACCCACACTAATACCCACGTTCTTTCATACAATTATCCTAGATAATGCACACTTTGCACATGGCACATGGGTTTCCTGGTATTTGCTGCGAGCATTTAAATGTTGATTTAAGTGTAATTGCTAAATGCATCATTCATTTTCAGTTACATTTGTTATAAATTAGAATAGGTCTATTTTATCCAACCTTATAGAAGTGTTCTTTTTTTTTGTATTTAAAAAATGCAAATGTCCAATCTTTGTTTTAACTAGAAGTAAGTCCCCGGTGGGACAGCAGTAACTCTACGTTAAAATCCAGGGCTTGATTCCACACGATGGACACAGCAAGTAGTCCAATGTGGCTTTGCTCTAAAACTAACGAAGTAGTAATTTTTTAATAATTAACAGAGCTCATTTTAAAATCTTTAGGTTTTTCATATCATTAATTCTTAATTAATTTCTTAATTGATGAAAACCGCATTGGCTGTCCTCCCGAATGTCCCCTACCAATAGATTGTAAACAATGCTTTAAAATGGTTTTGAACTCTTCCTCATAATATGTTGGACAGCAGTCATTTTAATAAGACTTAAAACAGAAATAACATGAAGAATACCGGAATGGTTTTAGAAAAGGTCTTCATTCATTAAGTACAAGAAAAAACACACAAATAAACAGAAATTATCAATTATCCCAAAGTCGCGGGGTAGCATGTAAAAAAGTAAATGTTTTCAACCGTGACTCCATTAATATTTCATTTTAATTTATTAAGCAAAATATTTTTTTTTATTTCATTCCAGAGAACGCTACTCGATTCTGCCAAGAAAACAGCACGTGGGCTCCACGAGCGAATTATTCGCTTTGTCAACCACTGACGCTTGGTGGCGAATTTATTCAGGTACGTTACCATTTGTGTCCGATGTAATATTTTGTTTGTTAGAAGTTAAGCACAAAGCTATACAAAGATCTATCTGTGCTCTGCCCACCACGGGTATCAAAACCCGGTATCTAGCGTTGTAAGTCCGCAGACATACCGCTGTGCCACTGGGGGCCCGATGTAATATTAAGTAAGTAAGAAGCATGTAGTTTGGCGTGTTTTTACTAAATGCGTTAATAAATGTTACAGTTGTATACTCACGAACTAAAGTCACACGTATTATTTGTTCCACCATCTGATCATAAAAGGCCTTTGTTTATGTATGTTATAAAACATATTTTAAAAACATGTAAGGTAATTTAGCAAAATAATGTGCTGAAATAAATTGTGCTGATTCTTTGTAATAAGATAGAATCACAATTACACCACAGAAACGAATTGATTTCAATATGTTTTCACAAAATTCAAATTTAACTTGTGAGCACATGCAGTTTTACATTCGCTGAACTGTATTTAAGATGTATACGAAATACTCCCAGCAAAAAAGTTTTTCAATCAAAGCAAACACTAAATATGCAAAGTTACAGGAACAAGAAGCCCGTCCAGTATATTTTGTGCGTGTACGTAATACAGCGCTACACGTATTAACCAATAGACTTTCTATTATATAAATACAGTGTTACACTTATTAACCAACAGACTTTCTGTTATATAAATACAGTGCTATACTTATTAACCAATAGGCTTCCTATTACATAAATACAGTGCTACACTTATTAACCAATAGGCTTCCTATTACATAAATACAGTACTACACTTATTAACCAATAGACTTTCTATTATATAAATACATAGGGGCTGGCATGGCTAGGTGAGTAATGCGCTCATCTCGCAATCTGCGAGCTACGAGATCGAAACCTGTTGCACAACATGCAAGTCCTTTCAGACGTGGGAGGCGTTATAATGTGACGTCCCATCCAACTATTCATTTATAAAGATTAGCTGAGGAGTTTGTGGTGGGTGGCATTGACTAATTAACTTCCTCTTAAACTCTCAATTCAAAATTAAGGAAGGATAGCGCAGGTAACCGCCAACTAAACAAAACAAAACACTTGTATGTACTGTTAGACGTGTAGATTTCATATATATTTTGTTCGTTTATTTTTGTTATTAATGATAAGATATATCTTCGTTTCGTAAGTGTGTAATATACTGCTGTTGTCTTCCATAGGGTTTGAATTATAGAGAGGATGTCGTCTTTAGCTTGTTATGGTTTTTATGTATACAATGATGAAGGCAGAGATAACGACTTCGGGGAACTCGTGCTAGCTATAACAGACCATAGATTTGGATTGTGGTTTGTAAAGTGCACGTGACCTCAAACACCGGAAATAACATCATCATATTTAATACGAGTTTATTTCATGAATGATGTTAGAAAGATACCTGGGTAAAAGTTAACAAAAAAGATACATGTGCAATAATAGTCAAATTGGGGTAGGGGAGGGAAAAAAGGTGTAAATATATTTAATTATTTAAAGCTTTGGGTACTTAGATAAAATAAACAAAAGTAAGTAAATACATTAAAGATTCCAGCCAATAATGTTAATGAAAGTAATAATATGGTATAAACCTTACTTATGGAAAACACGAACACTAGTTGTTGGCTTCAAGTACTGTCGTAAATATAATTTTCGTTGGACAACATAATAGCATTATAGCCACGTATAGGCAAAGCTTTATAAAGATCTCCTTAGAAATATTCTATGATGTGTACCAATTGCAGCCCAGTCGTAAATATAATGTTCGTTGAACAACATAATATCATTATAGCCACGTATAGGCAAAGCTTCATAAAGATCTCCTTAGAAATATTCTATGATGTGTACCAATTGCAGCCCAGTCGTAAATATAATGTTCGTTGAACAACATAATATCATTATAGCCACGTATAGGCAAAGCTTCATAAAGATCTCCTTAGAAATATTCTATGATGTGTACCAATTGCAGCCCAATAAATAGCACCGATAGTGTAACTTTAGAAGACAAATTACCACGACATGTTACTGCTTCGGTGTAGAATCAAGTAACAGAACATGCAGAAACTAATGTTTATGAAGATGGAACATGATAAATAAGAAATTAAATGAATTCCTGAATCGTACAATAAGTAGTTAGGATACTGGTTTCTAATGAAAATATAATGACGTTAAATGTAATATAAAGAAAACAATGAGCTAAATATACTGTGATGCGTGTGTAATATAACTACCTGTAAAACTAACCTCTGTCACCTTATAAAATCAATGGACCAGTCAACAGGAGTCCCTCAGTGCCACAATTGTAAATCCTATTGCTTATAATACTAAAAACCGGGTTTCGATACTCGTGGTGAGCATAACCCATTGTGAAGCTTTGTGCTTAACTACAAACAAAACAAGGAAGCAATAAATAAAGTTAAATGACTTAAATCATCTGTAAAAGCCAAAATATGAACACGATAAGCCTTGAGAAAGTTCAATAATAATAATAAGAATTAGAAAGAAATGTTATAACAGTCGTAGATATGGCAAGGAAAGTAAATAGCAAACTAATGTAATATAACTAATGACATAACGTCATACTATACAAAGAATTGCTATATATCAAGTAATAACTATATGTAATAAGAGGTTAAGTTAATGGGAGTTAAAACTAATGGTGGTCAGTATGCTAAGGCGATTTAATATTGCCCTAAACAGGTTCCAAAATAATTAAAACGTAAACGAAAAAGTTTTGGAAAAGTTGTAAACTTCTAAACCCCGTAACATGAAAAAATTATATTTCTACAAACTTGTATTGGATACTGTTAGCATAAATTACCAGATTTGGATGCTATGATAAATGAATTTGTAATTGCATTTACAGTTTATTAAATAATATGTTTGAACAGCTTCAACTACGAAGGATATTTTAGTCCAAAATATATATAAATATCTATATAATTATGCTATGAAAACAAAATACACACTAAGTTGTCTATATATTTATATTGGCATTAAAAAATGCAAAAGAACAATTAAGAACGCTTCTAATTATTTTATTGTTTTCATTACCGATTGCTCCATCCTACAGAATAACATAACCTGACAGTAACAAATAAAATACTGAAAATTCCCAGCTAGTAATGAAAGAATTAAAATATACGGCATAAAAAAGATTGTGCAACTTTGAGCGGGAAGTCAGTATCCTTTGGCTCCCAAGCCTGCTTAGCTAAACCTATAGCTCTTGTTTGATCAAGACTCAGGTGTGTAAATTTCAAGTGTCATAATTTATACTTTTAGGAAGAACGTTGTCTTTTCTGGAAAAGCGTGTTTGTATATATTGATCAACATCAATAAAGTAAACTTTAAAGGTTTTACTATAGAAATCTTAAAGATTTATATCAGTTCATATCCAGGGCAGATATCATTTTGTTTGATTCATTAAATTAAAAAAAATCCAGAAAGTAAATATATTCTATTTACCATGAAAGAGAGGATAATTTGAAAACATATATTTAATACAAATATTTATACTTAAAAGACAATGCTTGTACATCTCCGTTCATACACTTTTATCTATCGTTTAAGTTAATGCTTCAATACCATCATTTATCCAATAAGTCAAACAAATATTCTTAAGATATTAATCCAGTGACCTGGCAGCTTTGTGCTATTTACCTTTTCCGATCTTGTAAAAATCCAGTTCTTTGGATCAAACTGAATAAAGTATTAGTTCATTCATTGCTGGCACAGTGCATCTGTAGATAACAATATGAAGAAAAAGAATGTTGAATTAGTTTGTTGATTTAGAGAATTAAGTCCTGTTTTAAGTATTTCTAACCATTAATTATTTTAGAATGAGCTTCTAACGAGTGGATTGTTACTCGATGGGGTATATATATATATATCCTCCAATTTGTAGTTCAAAGAAATAACTACTTTTGTCTTCTAGATACTTTTAGATCTGAAACTCTGTTCCATAAAATTAACAATAAGCAAAATAATACTATAAGTTACAATGAAGTAGAAGTGACTAAATGTAATATAATTTTCAAAAAACGTATCATATTTTTTGAAAAGACCTTTCTAGAGGTTTCGACCATTGTACACTCGTAGAGGTGACATCTGAGTTGGTCTTGATCACATCGTTGACATTACTTCTTACTTACATACACTACTGACGATGGGCATTGTTTCACAAAACTAATAACACCATACTTAAACTACTGACGGTGGGCATTGTTTCATTGATCCAATGACATCATACTTACACTACTGACGATGAGCATTGTTTCATTGATCCAGTGACATCATACTTACACTACTGACGATGAGCATTGTTTCATTGATCCAGTGACATCATACTTACACTACTGACGATGAGCATTGTTTCATTGATCCAGTGACATCATACTTACACTACTGACGATGAGCATTGTTTCAAAGAACCAATGGCATCATACTTAAATTACCAGCGATGGGCATTGTTTCAAAGAACTAATGACATCACACTTAAACTAATGACGATAGACATTGCTTCATAGAACCAATGGCATCATACGTAAACTACTGACGATGACCATTGCTTCATAGAACCAATGACATCATACTTACACTACTGACGATGGCCATTGTTTCATATAGCCAACGGCATCATATTAACACTACTGGAAACTGACATTGTTTCATATAATCAACAGTAACCCGCAGCGCTGGTTTTTCCAGCCTTACAGATGTGCAATGCACAACAAACTTTCTAAACGCAAGACATTTAAATTCAAGATTGTATTCTTAAAATCAGTAACTCCAAGAGTTTCAGATTATGTCAAAACCCATAAAAAAATACATAAACAATGTATACATTTCAAATAATAGTATTTCAAAGAGTTTTGATAGAGTACAAACACTGTAGAAACTCGTGCCCTTGATCTTGATGCTGGTGACCTCTATAAAAGACGAAATCTACTATGAAATACGAAAAAAAAAAGGAATGTCGTACATAAAAGCATTTTCCTATTTCCTGTTCAACAAACACAGACTAAAGAGAAACACTAAAGGATGCCTTGTTTTTTAGAAACTTTAAGAACTTTCATTTTATTCAAGTTTTGTAGGGCCATGCAGCAATCGCTTTAGCTCCATAGTACACGATACTAAGGTTATACATATTAAAATTATAATAACAAGCTAATATATTTAAATAAATCTATAGCATATTGCCTTAACGAGTACTACTGAGAGAAAATAAAACCTTCGTAAGGATACATAAAATCAATGTATTTAATGTTCAGTGCCTTTTACAACAAACAGCACAATATTAAAAAACAAGAAAGACACTAAGAATATAAACGCATTCTCCAACAATGTTGAATTCAGCTTTCTTCCTATAAAATGTAATGAACTAAACAGACGTACGTGAATTAAACTAAATATTCAGGGTTACCCCTAATAATCTACCTAATGTAATGTGAAATGTGCCTTGTGAAAGGAGTAAGAAAAATATTCCTTGCAAAAGGATGATCGAATGAATTATTTTCTTTTTAACAACTCAGAATATCCCTAGCTCAGTTTTAAAACTCTTTAGTTACGAGACACACGAGATCTTGTAGATTTTGAAGCTTTTTCACATACACTTTGTGATTTAATGTGTCTCCCTAAATAAAGATGTCCAGATGCACAAGATCAGGCTCTGTTGAATTTTTAATTTATGCATAGATTATCTACAATAGACAGGTAGAATAACAATGAGTACAATATTATGGACGATATTGTATTATAGATTATATAACAGTCCTAACACCATTTTGCATGACTAGTATGTAGCGAAGTGACTTACTTCCATGCATTATTCCATTAGTACGATCTTATCACTGGTATTAATGGAAATATTTAAGCGTATATGTCTTCGTATTTAGAAAATTTCTAATTGAACTGCCCTAAGTGTATTATTTTTTGTTTATTTGTTCGTTCTTAAGCACAAACCTATACGATGGAATACCTATTTTCTGCTCACCACGGGTATCAAAACCCGATTTTTAGCGTCATAAGCTTTCAGACTTTCCGGCAAATGCTGGTCCGTCCAACATCAAAGGAAAAACAATGGCTATGATTCTCAAGACAAAATATAGTGCATATTGCACCGCTCGTGTGTATTCCCAATGTCATATTGAACGGACCTCCTAACATTAAGTTACGCCTAATTCCACTGTAATGAAAGTTTAGAGTGTAATTCTCAGCGTGCTTTCTTAAACTTGTTCATGAATGAATGCTATAATGCTCTAATTCTCTATATTGACTCTATTCTTTATGTTTTCAGGGATTATGGATTGCTAAAGAGGCAGCATACATTTACTACGCTGGGTATGGTATTTCACTCATCGCCTCTCTCATAGCATTTTCTATATTTCTTTACTTCAAGTAAGTGTCTGTAGTTAAGGTTTTACTGTATAAATACACGCGTACATGAGTGCATAATAGTTTTTGATCAGAAAACAATATTTTTGGTTTATCGTTATGGAAAAGTGTCCCATGGTTTACAACTGTAGAACTCGTGTTTGTTTGTTAGTTTGTCGATGTTATTTCACATTCCTGCTTTGAACTCGCATTGACTGTATAATAAATTTAGATTTTTAGAGAAAATACAAAATGATTTCATGTATAACTGCTCTCGAAATATAGAAACATAATTTATTTACGTCCCTTTTAATGTCGTTTGTTCAAGTTTCATTACTGGTACATTTTAGTCGTAAGTTTTATCAGGTTTCTTTACCCGTACCATTTTTTACAAGGTTTGCCAAGTGTCTTTACCTCTAGCATTTTTTACAAGTTTGACAAAGTTTCTATTCTTCTATTATTTGTCGCAAGTTTGATAAAGCTTATTTTATTAGACCATTTGTCGCAAGTTT
>NW_013665736.1:35452-36712 GCF_000517525.1 Limulus polyphemus | reverse complement strand
TTTGTCGCAAGTTTTGGCATGGCTTGGGGGTTAAAATAATCCATTCGCAATCTGTGGGTCGCGGGATCGAATCCCATCACCGAACATGCTCAGCCTTTAAATCCATGGGGGGATTATAATGTCACGGTTAATCACACTTTTCTTTGATAAAGAATTGGCGGTGGGTGATGTTGATTTCTTTCTTTCCTATAATCTAAATTAGGCGACGACTATCTCAGATAGCCGACGAACAGCTTCGCGCGAAATTCAATAAATAAGCAAACATACAAATTTCAACTTCGTAGCAGCTTGACAACGTTTCTTTAATCTTAACGTTTGTTGCAAGCTTAGCCACGTTTAGTTCTTCTTCTCTTTAAATTACCGTATATTTTCAATATCGTCACTGTTGCTACATTTGTTTAACAATTACGTTGCTTATCAAAATTTTGTAGCGTATAATGATCAGTATTATAAAGTTTATAGTAACCGACTTTCGTTATGTTAATTTTCGTTGTTGCTAATTTTATTTCAAGTAATTGAATATACAGGATGGAGAAAAATATATAATTAGTGCTATACAATTGGTTTAGTTAATCCTGTACGGTTGATATTGACGAAAATATTACGAAAACAGCTGAAAGCGATTTACTTATTGTTTGTTTCAGAGTAAGACGTCAAAAATTAATTTATGTTTTAAATTAAACAACTTATAATCACTTTTGCCCACCGTATACATACGTTTATCTTTAACTGTAAGAGTTATACTTCAAATTAAAAACTTGTTTAAACCATAAAGAAATCTATTTTAATTTATTTTTGTTAAGCAAGAGATTAATGTCTACAAATTATATCTTAAATATACAGTTATAGATCATATTATATTAATATGCTGTTTTGAACTGAATAACTACAAAATAGCTTATTTTTGAATTTATTAAAAATAAAATAATACATTATTTTTACAGTTTATCCCGCGAAGCTAAAAAAAAGTTTACACGCCGAAGATGTACAAAAAATATAATGAGTTCAATTAACACAACAACTATAGAAATAAACTAACACAATAAATATAATTTTATAAAATCACAGCAGTTACAAATACAAATTTGAATACATATATAAATAACTATTCTCCATCATTAACTAGTTTTTATTGACATTTTAACCCTTACATATGTTTTGAGGGTGCTACTATAGCGTGAGGTCTACCGCCATATGTCTCCTTCCCAGGTCTATCAACCCATGTATAAAAATGTATCAAATTAAGTGTTTATCGCTAAA
>NW_013665736.1:31510-34615 GCF_000517525.1 Limulus polyphemus | reverse complement strand
TTTAGCGATAAACACTTAATTTGATACATTTTTATACATGGGTTGATAGACCTGGGAAGGAGACATATGGCGGTAGACCTCACGCTATAGTAGCACCGTTTTGAGTTCCCTCAGTTCCCTTTGAATTGTAATAAATAAACTAATACTTGGTGACGTAACAAACATTTTCCATATTTATTTCCTTTTTCTGGCTAGCTACCTATTTATATCTCTCCTTTTTTTGCATGATTTATCTTAAATTTGAAGGGCGATGACAGATTTAGCTTGGTATAATTGTATATTTATACAAGTTAATTAGACATATTTAAGGTATTCAATTTGTTATATTTTTCATAAGCTATCTAATAATTATTCATTATTTCTATTGATAAAATATTTTTCATTATACTATTCTGCAAATGTATAATTTTATTTGTATATTAAATACAGATAGGCCCGCAAATATATGTATCATAACGAATTGCAGATTCACACAAAAAAGTATATACCAATTTACATAGAACAGAAGGAGCATTAAGTAGAAGTTTGTAAATTTTATATGCATAACATCTAAGTATAATATATATGTATTCTACAGACGATATTCGCCCAAAATAGAATCGATAAACATTCCTAAGTATCTGAATTTACCTAAATATTCAATCACTGAACAAAGTACATGAATGTATGAAATTCATTGTATTATTAAAAAAATATTTTAATCAAACAAGATGTCGTTAAAATTTGATTTTTTTATACAGAGTATGAATGCACATCCATTGTGTCTTGTCACTATTCAACTAAATACTTTATAAGTTTAACCATTTTAAGATTTTATTAAATTCGCTTTGTATATGATACGTATATATAGGCATATATCGTTTATCAAGTCTCGAGGTTTTAAGCCTACTTTCTTTTGTTTTATAATTAGGGAGCTTCGATGTGTAAGGAATATTATACATGCGAACCTGATAGGAAGTTTCATCTTGTGTGACTTCACTTGGATTTTGGCAGCATCTATACATACGTCACCAAATACTTCTGGTCCGGCAGCAAAGGTAGTAGTATCTCTTCATATTATACCAAATACTTCTATTCCGGCAGTCATGGTAATAGTATTCCTTCATATTACACTAAATACTTCTAGTCCGACAGCAAAGGTAGTAGTATCTCTTCATATTACACTAAATAATACTTCTAGTCCGACAGCAAAGGTAGTGGTATCTCTTCATATTACACTAAATAATACTTCTAGTCCGACAGCAAAGGTAGTAGTACCTCTTCATATTACAATAAATACTTCTAGTCCGACAGCAAAGGTAGTGGTATCTCTTCATATTACACTAAATAATACTTCTAGTCCGACAGCAAAGGTAGTAGTATCTCTTCATATTACACTAAATACTTTGAGTACAGTAGCAAAGATAGTAGTAACTCTTCATATTATCCCAGACACTTCTAGTAGGGCAGCAAAAGATAGTAATATCCTTTCATACTATATCAAATCCTTCTGATCCGGTAGAAATTATTATAATTCTTCTATACATTCACTTACAAATTCTTATAATTACTCATACTACATCAAATCCTTCTGATCCGGTAGAAAGGTAGAAATTACTATAATTCTTCTATACATTCACTTACAAGTTCTTATAATTACTAATGTAATCTTCTCTCGTTGATCCTGTGATCATTTGGCCCGCTCCGGGATCAAAAAGACTAGCTTACTGGTTCGCCAGTCCTTTTGAATGATGAGTAAAAAATTAATTCAACTAAAATAAAGATAAATAAGTAATATCAAGAATAAACGATTTGGTGTTAAAATATATGAATAATTTGATGTTTATAAAAATCATAAACTTACTTCTGATGTGTAACGGCTTACATAAGTCATGACAGTTTACTAACTTAATCTAATTCACACCACATCAGTTATTGTTCAAGCAGCTGATAATCAAGACACACGGTAGTCAGTTTTATCCATTATCATACCCCAAGTTGAACAAAAAACGCGGCCTGAATAATTAATGAATAAATATTTGCCGTAAAATTCTTATCAATGCCATAAATGTAGCAAGTCTGCTAGTGCAGTAAAAAACTATTGAGTAAAAAAGTATTGAGGGAATCCTCAATAACTGTGGCATTTGAAATTCTTTTAGGCAGAATTAAAGTAAATTAATCTATGAAATATTTTTAATTTTAATTTTTATCAGCTATAATTTTATGCGCCAGCAATACCAAGCGTGGGGCGCACGGATACCCGATTCGATTTTATTACTCATCAGGATCTTTACCAGCCTACCCTCAAATTGAAATTATTTTAGTCATGATCAGAGTAACTAAATCCATTAGACCTTGAGCGTCAAATGCATCAATCGAAAGGATTTGACCTTCTGAGGCCAAAACTGTAATTATATCTCAAATCGGTCAAGAGATGACGGAACTATGAGCTAAAGGTTTGTACCTGAAAAACAAACAAACTCGGAGACATTCTATGAGCCGTTATGCCGCAGCTAAAAGAAAAGTAGGAGAACATTTTTCTCCTCTAATTCCATCCCTTGATCTTCTATAGGACTTGAACGCGTTATGGGAACGAAGCTTCGTTCACTGATTGTCAGCCCATTGAAAAATATTTTATTTAGTCTCTATTTATTTACTGTATCTTTCAAAGATCTTTAAAAATACGTTATTGTACATTCTTAGATATTTTTCTACTCAGGCCTCGTGTGTCCTCGTCATATTTTTGACATATTTGATGGGTACCAACTTTTTCTGGATGTTTGTTGAAGGCCTTTACCTGTTTATCTTGGTTGTGAAGACGTTCTCCACTAAAAGAATGAAATTTTACGTTTATGTCATCATTGGATGGGGTGAGTAGTTTTCAACTAGTTATATCCATCATCAGAAATTAGTGCATAAATAACGTCAATTGTTACCAATCTTCTGGTGATTACCTGCCGAGTCTACCATAAATTCATTTGAAATTCCACTTACAAAAATCAGCCGTTACTGTATTAATAATTTTGGCCGAAGTTACCTGAGTACTCTAGCATTCTAGAGAAAAATCTATTCCAAAGAAGCAGATTAATGTTAAATTCGATGACGAGGAACCCACTTTGAGACTAA
>NW_013665736.1:25124-30559 GCF_000517525.1 Limulus polyphemus | reverse complement strand
TGCTGTCATGTTAAACTTATATTAAAGTTTTTCTTCATTACCCATTTAAGCCGTCTCCAGCCATTATTAGATTAATGTTAGATTTAGATGTGGAACGTTATGAACTTGAGCGTCTATATATCTGCTCATAATTTTGAAAACCTAATTTAATTTCAAATGTGCAAAGACTTCCGAATGAAAGTCAAATCTGATAGATATTGTATCCCTATATCCTACTTCCTCGGATATTTCTTCCAACAGGTTAAATATACCGCTACCACTCTATTTGCATCCTAGTTTTATAGTGACATTATCAATTCATTCCTAATTTGTTAAATAACAGATACACCAGCTCGGAGACTATTTTTTCATTTACTCACAAGCCGACGTTTCAATACACAAATTTCAAAACCAATCAAACTTTTCGATACATAAATTTTAAAACCAACCAACGTTTCGATACATACATTTTAAAACCAACCGTCATTTAGATACACATTTTAAAACCAACCGACGTTTCAATACACAGTTTAAAACCAACCAAAGTTTCAATACACAAATCTTATAACCAACCAACCTTTCAATACAGAAATTTTAAACCAATTAACGTTTTGATAGTGAAATGTGTAATAAGGCATCTCCTTGGATAGATACAATAGTTTTTCCAAAGTTGACCCGGCATGACCTGGTGTTTAGGGCGCTCGACTCGCAATCTGAGGGTCGCGGATTCGAATTCCCGTCACACCGAACATGCTCGCCCTTTCAGCTGTGGGGGGGTGTTATAATGTTACAGTCAATCCCACTATATGTTGGTAAAAGGGTAGCCCAAGAGTTGGCGGTGGGTGGTGATGACTAGATGCCTTCCCTCTAGTCTTACACTGCTAAATTAGGAACGGCTAGCGCAGATAGCCCTCGTGTAGCTTTGCGCGAAATCTATAACAAACAATTTTCCCCAGGAAAACAATCATACACAAAGCAGGTCTTCAAAACTCAGTAAACATTTTATAACATCGGACTTTAAAGTGGGTTTTAAATATTTTAAGTTGAAACTTGATTTGAAATGCACAATATGTTATTACATCAATAACATAGTTTAATATTACCTAAAGTGCATGATTATAAACAACTGCATTTAGTAAAAAAAAATTTATAGTTAAGCGAACATTTCTAATATATTTATACTCTGAATCGTGATACTTTAAGTTAGAAATAACGCGACCAGATACATCAAAATATTGTAAGAAAGAAGAATCGAGCATCAACCATTTTGTTGATAGAGAGTTAAAGATCATACAAATGATATACTGTTTTAAATGTAATGCATTTTTATGTATACCAACTATACTCCCTTCAACAGGAGCGTTACAGATGTTTATCGTAATATACATACAGCCTTAGCCAAAATGTTTGCATATTTTGTAATAAATGTGGTCATTATTATGAAGATGGAATACAAATACACTTAGCCCAGTCAAACTGAGAAACGCATATTATATTAAACATTTATATATCTAATTTGTATAATGAGATAGGTTCTATGGATATCATGAGCGATTTATTAGAACAGCAAATAATTTTATTAGACACCTGTAGAAAGATATGTAATTCAGCATTACACATATCCCAACACAGCCTTAGCAAAACACATATAATGACAAAATATAACATCAAACTATTATAAATAGCGCCTGTAATCTTATATTAGTTCATATTTCAACGTTCAGTATTTGGTTGATCCTCCTTGTACTCGAACAACCTCCGCAAGGTGACGTGGCATACTGTCAATGAGGTTGTTGATGTACTTCACCATGATTTCATCTCACCTTATTACTAGAAGGCGCTGCAATTCATTAGCTGATTTAGGGTCATGGATAGCAATTTTCTGTCTCATTTCTGTCCAACAGTTCTCAATGGAATTATAATACTGAGACTTTGATGGCCAATGATCGATATAATCCTGTACAATACGTGCAGTGATTGTCATCCTGGAACACAAAGTTACAATCAAACCTTTTCCTAGCATATGACAGGTATATCGTCTCCATGTGATGCCTATAGGAGGCGCCATTTACGTTTCCTTGGAGGATATGAAAATAGTTTTTCCACCCTAATTAATAACTGCCCAATCATGTACTGCACCACTTCCTGTGTATTTTTAAGGGTAAAACAGTCTTCTCTCATATTTTCTCCAGACAAACGACAAAGACGAATCCTACCATCAGCTTTAACAAGCCGGAAACAGGACTCGTATGAAAAGATGACATGTCGCCAAAGTCCTAACTGTAAGTTGGCATGCTGTCTTGCCCAAGAAACATGGTGACGGCAGTGAATTCTGGTTAATTATCGGTTTGCAGGTAGCCCTTCTTGCAAAATAGCCTTGTTTTGTCAGTCTCCTATTCACCATTCTTCTGAATACTCTGGAATGAATGTGTGTTCATGCCATTCCTGTCGTAAGGTATTGCAAGACGTCTTTCGACCTTGATGTGTTAACCTGACTAAAACACGGTCATCTCGGGAAGTATTTTTTTCGTCGTCTACTAGTAGACTTTCCTGGAACAACGTTTTCTGTAGTCCGATGACGTTTCAAAATTCTGGATATATTTATTTATTTGTAATTAAGCACAAAGCTACACAATGGGCTATCTGTGCTCTGCCCACCATGGCTATCGAAACCCGGATTCTAGCGTTTTAAGTCCGTAGACATACCGCTGTGCTACTGGGGGGGCTGGATATAGTACACTGGTGATAACTTGCTGTTCTGACAATGTCAGTTTGCTTCACACCATTTCTGAACAGTGGAACAGTTTGAGGCCCTATAACTCATGGCACGTGAAGAGGCATGACTCTACACCAAGTATGGAGAAATTGTCTGAAAAAAAGCGTTGATAAGTTTCGAAAAAGACTACATGTTTGTCCGATCATACGCTACCTTCTCTGTTACTACTCGAGCATATACTCAATAACTACTTCATGCATGTAGACAATAACATCAATATAGAACACTATTTAAACATTTTGGCTAAGACTGAATTTATAAAACCATAAACTAAATCGATAAGCCAGCACTGCCCTCATTCACAAAGAGCTTAGAATAAGAAAAATGAGCACCAAATATCACTGGTTCAGATTTCCCAAGAGCCTTTCAATGCCGGATAATCAAATATCAATAGAATACACCATTTATGCAACATGAAGTGTTTAACTATATGCCATCCCAATCCACAAAGCCTATTTTTATACGGTTGTTTAAGAATATCATAATTTTATAGTGTCTGGCTAACCTAAATAGGAAACTAAGAGTTATGAGAAAGCAGTCATGTTAAAGAGCAGAATTGCAACTTTTTAAAGCCTACCTCACCACAAAAGCGAACTTTGTTATATATATATATGAAAAGGTTATTTCAAGAAAGCAAAAAAAATTGTTTACAGACATAGCACGATTGTTTTTTTCACAGAATCTTAACGTTTAACTTATCAAATTATGTATATAAAGGTTATGGCTCTTAGTGTAATTGTGGGAAACATTAAATGTAAGAATGAGAAAAATTTTTGTATATTTACTGTTTTGTTTTATCTTTGTGTGTATTTATGAAATTTTTAACTTGGCCTGATGGTTGGAGAACTCGATTTACAACCTGTGCGTTATAATATGACGGTCAATCCCACTTTTCGTTGATAAAGAGTAGCCTAAAAGTTGGCGGTGGGTAGTGCTAACAAGTTACCTTAACGCCAGTCCAGTGGTGATTAAACTTTTTTATAGCGCCCCTACCCCTTTCTATAAATATGCCTTTTGTTGTTCCCCCCCTCGCAGCTCGTATAACATACTTGTGTATAATGTACACGTCATTTTCACATGTTGATTGTTGTTACTATATTATTTAATAGCAGTAATATTTTTACAGTAGTTTTTAAAACTTCTTTATTTTTAAATTTGTACTTTCAGATATAATTTATATGTTCCTACAGTCATAATTCCGCATCTCGCCGTTTGCGCACCATGGCTCTAGACAATCATTTCTGAATTAGGGACGGCGAAATTCAATAAAAAAACAAACAAACAAACAATTTTCTATCTCGACACACATGTTCACGTGATAAAACTAACTTATACTTCCAATGTTTTGGTTCTATCTTCGTATTTTTCTGTTTGTTTGTTATGGATTTCGCGCAAAGCTACACGAGGGCTATCTGCGCTAGCCGTCCCTAATTTACCAGTGTAAGACTAGAGGGAAGGCAGTTAGTCATCACCACCCACCGCCAACTCTTGGGCTACTCTTTTAATAACGAATAGTGGGATTGACCGTCATATTAGAACGCCTCCGCGGCAGAAAGAGCGAGCATGTTTGGTGTGAGACAGGGATTCGAATTCGCGACCCTCAGATTGCGAGTCGAGTGCCCTAACCACCTGGCCATGCCGGGCCCGTATTATTCTGACCAGTTGATATTCAACGAAAAGCCTCTCGGGCAGTGACAAGTGGGGTTAAAAGATAGCCATCAGATATTATTTGTACATATTCTGGTTTGAAATTCGAAATAAAAAAATTAAGAAGAATGTGAAGTAAAACCAGCAGTATTAATGATTTTTATCACAAATATTAGACTGACTGGATTCTAATGTTTTGTCAGCTTTCACCCTCTAAACCGTAAGTCACATTCATGTATTTTTTTATTCCAGTTATACCTGCTGTAATAGTTTTAATTTGGTCACCTATAAAAGCATGTTTCTCTTCAGATGCCAGTGAGAAGTTTTTTCGTCTCAGGTGAGTAAGAATGGTAGCAGGTTTCACAAAGAAACCTGATTGCAATCTAGTTGATATGAAACGCAGGTTTAAGTTAACAACTATATCCAATTGTAAGCTTTTGCTTTATCGAAGTGCATGTGATATGGTTTTATTGTTTGACGTTTTCGTTGTTATTCAACTTAAACTTCTAAGTTTAGGAGTAGAATGATTTATTCTACATACAACTGCCAAGTTTTCTGTATTTTTTATTAATGAAACTGTGTATGAATGTTTTTGTCTTGTTCGTTTTTTCGTGTAAAAAATATGTGCAAATATTCTAGAGTTTTCCCGCCATCAGAAACAGTTGTATAAAGCCATACCTAATTGACTGACAGATCCTCAACTACACATACATTTTGAACACGTCAGTTTTTCTCATGGTTATTATGCTGTTTTTAGCAGATGAGTGACTCATAGAACGGCTCCAATTGTTGTTGTTTTTTCAAGTACAAACCTTTAGCTCATAGCTCCTTCATCTCTTGACCGATTTGAAATCTAATTAGAATTTTAGACACGGAAGGTCAAACCCTTTCGATTGATATATTTGACCACGCCCAAGGTCTCATAGATTAACAAAAATATAGCCAATAAAAAGGGAAACAAAGGTCTCGTTTGTTTGTTTGTAATTAAGCATAAAGCTACACAATGGGCTATCTGTGCTCTGCCCACCATGGC
>NW_013665736.1:20897-24124 GCF_000517525.1 Limulus polyphemus | reverse complement strand
GCTACACAATGGGCTATCTGTGCTCTGCCCACCATGGCTATCGAAACCCGGATTCTAGCGTTGTAAGTCCGCAGGCATACCGCTGTGCCACTGGGGGGGGGGGCAAAGGTCTCGTAGTTAATTTACTGTAATCCTGCCTAAAGAAATTTAAAATACAGCGGCTAATGCGGTTCCCTCTTGTTTAACTTTAAACAATTTAGTTATTGTCGTTATGCAAAACCATTATCATCCCGACCAAGAACCCCACCTGGTGGATCCAAAAAACAAAGTAACTTGTTTTCCTTCAGGTTTTTGTTGCCTATTTTGTTCTCTTTTGAGGTACCCCACTGTGTTACGAATTATGAAAACTTTCTTACTTTTATTGAGGTTAAATTATTTTTCATAAGAAAAAATACTTTGAAAAAAAACAACAACACATATTTAAATACTGTCGTAGTTACTTGTCACTGAAGTAATTTTTTCACGATGTATTTCTTCGGCTTGGATTTGAATCCAAGACCTTTTGCATATCAGGCGTGTGTTCTACCTACTGAGATAAAAGACTAATCCATCAACGCTTACTAGTTAGGCACTTTTTAACTACTCAAACTACTATACTACATAGTGTGATGGTTGTGTACCTAGTATATGAAAAAAAATTCTTTTTCTAATTCGTTTTAATATTTTCATTAAATGTTCATTAAAATGCTGTAAGTACTTTTTTGTACGGGTTTGGTATTCATTTCGTATGTTGGTTATACTTGAGTAGGGAATTATGTTTCATGGGTTCGGTAGTTACTGTGTCTGATAGTTTACGGAAGTGGTTAATTGTGGTCCATGGGTTTGGTCGTTACTTTGTCTGCTGGTTTACGGAAGTTGTTAATTGTGTTTCATGGGTTTGGTAGTTACTGTGTCTGATAGTTTACGGAAGTGGTTAATTGTGGTCCATGGGTTCGGTCGTTACTTTGTCTGCTGGTTTACAGAAGTTGTTAATTGTGTTTCATGGGTTCGGTTAGTACTTTGTATATTGGTTTACGGAAGTTGTTAATTGTGTTTTATGGGTTCGTTAATTACTTTGTCTGCTGGTTTACGGAAGTGGTTAATTGTATTCCATGGGTTCGGTCGTTAGTTTGTTTGCTGGTTTACGGAAGTAATTAACTGTGTTTCATGGGTCCGGTAGTTACTTAGTTTACTGGTTTGCAGAAATGGTTAATTGTGTTTAATCGGTTCGGTAGTTACTTAATCTACTGATCTACGGAAATGGTTAATTGTGTTTCATCGGTTCGGTAGTTACTTAATCTACTGATCTACGGAAATGGTTAATTGTGTTTCATCGGTTCGGTAGTTACTTAATCTACTGATCTACAGAAATGGTTAATTGTGTTTCATCGTTTCGGTAGTTACTTAATCTACTGATCTACGGAAATGGTTAATTGTGTTTCATGGGTTCAATATATAGTTTGTCTACTAACAAAATGTACAGAGCACAAAATGCTTCATGGTCTTTCAGGTTACTTTGCCTACTGATTTACGCAAATTGTTAATAGTGTTCCATGAATTTATTGAATTGTATACAAGAATGTAGAATGAGGCTTCTTGGTATAAAAGAGTGTAGAATGAAGTTTCTTTGTTTTGATAATTACTTTGTCGCATGGTATACCAGAGTGTAGAATGAAGTTTCATTCATTTAGAAGCTACTTTGTCGCATGGTATACCAGAGTGTAGAATGAAGGTTCATTCATTTAGAAGCTACTTTGTCGCATGATATACCAGAGTGTAGAATGAAGGTTCATTCATTTAGAAGCTACTTTGTCGCATGGTATATCAGAGTGTAGAATGAAGGTTCATTCATTTAGAAGCTACTTTGTCGCATGGTATATCAGAGTGTAGAATGAAGGTTCATTCATTTAGAAGCTACTTTGTCGCATGGTATATCAGAGTGTAGAATGAAGGTTCATTCATTTAGAAGCTACTTTGTAGCTTGATATATCAGAGCGTAAAATGAAGTTTCATTCATTTAGAAGCTACTTTGTCGCATGGTATATCAGAGTGTAGAATGAAGGTTCATTCATTTAGAAGCTACTTTGTAGCTTGATATATCAGAGCGTAAAATGAAGTTTCATTCATTTAGAAGCTACTTTGTAGCTTGATATATCAGAGTGTAGAATGAAGGTTCATTCATTTGGAAGCTACTTTGTAGTTTGATATATCAGAGTGTAGAATGAAGGTTCATTCATTTAGAAGCTACTCTGTCGCATGGTATACCAGAGTGTAGAATAAAGGTTCATTCATTTAGAAGCTACTTTGTAGCTTGATATATCAGAGTGTAGAATGAAGGTTCATTCATTTGGAAGCTAATTTATCTGCTACCGTGACAAATGAATGTTTCATGACTTAGATAACTACTTTTTTATACTGGTAAACCAGAGTAGGGAATAATGATTCATGGGTTTGGTAATGAATCTGTCTTCGGGTAAGAAGGAATGAAAAGGAAAAATCAGTTTAGCGAGAGATGAATTAAGATACGATTTGTAACATGTGATACGAGTTTCTTATATCACCAGTTCTCCACGACCACAAAAATCATAACGTATTAATGTTAAGTTTGTTTTTTGTTTTTGTTTTTAATTATGCACAAAACTACACAAGGGCTATCTGTGCTCTGCCCACCACGGGTATCGAAACCCGGTTTCTAGCGTTGTAAGTCCGCAGACATACCGCTGTGCCACTGGGGGCTTTTAATGTTAAGAGACTGTGACTTGTACGAGTATATAATGTGCAAAAAATTTGGATCCGAAGAGTTACCAGAAACGAGTTGGCTAATTATACTGGAGAGAGAGAGAGAGTAAATGGGAATGGCGTTTCGAATGTATTTCCATATCGTTAAAAACGTGTTAAACAGGAAATGGTTTAAAGAAACGGCAGCAACAGCACATCTTTTTCTTTTGTTGAATAAACTACCTGCAAATCTTCCAGAAACTTTTCTGTTCAGTGCGATTTATTTGTTTTTCCATTTACAGATTTTCTTTCTAACGACTTAATAAGTTCTTTGAACAAAAGTGTTTCTGACTTAAACTGTATCAGAGCATGCAGAATCTGCGACTTTCACTGTAAGTACTTTGTAAGTCTTTTCTGCAAGTTTACGGTGACGCCTGAACCAGTGGGGTGATAACCTGGTTATACAGTCCCATTGCTACTGACTAACCTACTGTACATCTATATATATATATATATATATATATATATAT
>NW_013665736.1:17524-20025 GCF_000517525.1 Limulus polyphemus | reverse complement strand
TTTACCAACGAATAGTGGGATTGACCGTTACATTATAACACCCTCATGGCTAAAAGGGCGAGCATGTTTGGTAGGATGCGGACATAAAATGAATCCTTTACTTTTCGAACGTCACCTGTAAAATGAGTAATAAATGTACTTACTACTGAGGAAAGGTTTCTCGTATTTTATTTGCATACTTTATATGCCTGGCGCCCAGTGTGATGTTGGCTCTATTAAAAGAAATTCAGTATAATTTCGCTGAAAAGCTGTCAGCAGTTATGCATTACCGACAAATAAGGTCCCACATCTAAACCACCATTCACTGATCTCAAGTTGAGTAATATTCTGTTATAACTAGTTATACTTGTTAATAGTCGATAGTTAGTGAAACTCCACAGCTATAGAACTGGGGAAAACAAAGGCATTTGTACATTTCGCAAATATTTCATTTATAAAATACCATAGTTTCGCCAGTACAGGCATCGTCAGTATTGTTAAATATATAATATGCCTAATATATCTTACGGAATATATAATTGATTATAATCATGCTTCGCCAGCTTAGAAAAGGCGTTCAACTCGTAAAAATATTCTGCATTATTGATATTAGAGGGATAAATTTGAACTTCCTCAGTTCCTTCATCGTCTCTTTATGTCAATATACTGTTAATAGCGGCTCTTCGTAAGTGGTGGCAGGGCACAAATAGCCCGTGATTATATACCCTTGCGCTTAACAGCAACCAAACCAATAAACCAACCACACCTTGTTGTTTAACTTTGACTATTTGTTCTGTTGTCCTTATTTTGATTATGTTTCATTGGGAAGAACGTTCTACCCACAACCGACTATGGACTCAATATTTCGCCTTGTGGATTATTTAGGTGTTTGTATGCTATAGAAGCCTTAAAATGAAACATCGATTTATAATAAAAAAAATAGTATTCTGCAGATAGAGGTCGTGATATGTTTATTTTAGAAAATTGTCAGAATATATGTAATTGATTTATTGCTTATTAAATTAAGATTAGTTAATTTTCGTTTATAATGTATTTATAAGACCAAATCATTACCCAGTTTTTATGTGTACAACAACGATTAAGATTAAGACTACAGCAAAGCATTATTTACGCTTTTAATACAGTTATTGATAGATGCGTTGACAACACAATGAAAATTCTGAGGATATTCTGAGTCTATTCTTCACATGATAGGATAACATATGTGATGATTTTGTGTTCTCAGCTGGACCCATTATGCTATGAACTCTAATTCCTTTTATATATATATATATTTGATTTTGTCTGTAGACTGCTCTGTCAAAAGTATCCGGACACCTCTTCAGCTTATGACATGATCTATTTAGAATGTATTACAAGGGCGATAAGTGGGTATAAATATGTAGGTTCGCCAGATAGGTAGAACAGTAGTGTGTGTGTCAAATGTCTAAACGATGTGTATGCCGTGAAATAAGAGTGAGAAGAGGAACTGTAATCTCCTTTCGAAATTTGGAAAAATCGATGCTTGAAATATTGTCATTAAGGATACTTGAAACGGTCTGTGGGGCAAATCGTGTAATATACGGACGAATGGACCACGAGAAGCACATACCACTGATTTTTCGATATGTTACTATATCTACACAATCGTTTTCAATTACTGAGTCCGAGGCCTAGCATGGCTAGATGGTTAGGGGGGCTTGACTCGCAATCTGAGGGTCGCGGGTTCGAATCCCCGTCCCACCAAACATGCTTGCCCTTTCAGCTGTGGGAGCGTTATAATGTGAAGGTCAATCCCACTATTCGTTGGTAAAAGAGTAGTCCAAGAGTTGGCGGTGGGTGGTGATGACTAGCTGCCTTCCCTCTACTCTTGCACTGCTAAATTAGGGACGGCTAGCGCAAATAGCCCTCTTGTAGCTTTGCGCGAAATTCAAAACAAACCCCACCAAATACTGAGTTCGTCTTTACAAGGGTATTGAATATTTCATCTCCTAACGAATTGCCCGAAACTTTCACAATTTTATCCTTCAGCTGGGGAATGTTTGCTGGCAATAGATTCGCATCTTCATCAGCTCCATAATCAGCAGTTAGGTAGGAGCGAGGTGAGGAGAGCGTTTCGGCGGCTGTGAAATTGGCCCTCAACAAAAGTCAGTTTACAGTGTTGCCCAGTATTGCAGTTATTGTGATGGACCAGATCCACTAATATGACTAATTGATCCAACTTAACATTGTGTTACTGCCTTCCAATGCAGGTGTCAGTTCCTTCTTGTGCTTTTATACTAGCCTAGTATGAAAAATACCGTATTTTTCGGTGTATAAGACGCACTTTTTTACCCCAAAAATCAATGTCAAAATCTGCTTGCGTCCTATACACTGAAAGTATGAATAATATATATGTATATATACGATATACACAAGCCATGTGTACGTATATTTAAATAGGCATGCATAGTTTAGTTTTTCTTTTAAAAACATAACTATTTATAATGCTTCCTATATAATAAAAAAAATTAATTACAGTG
>NW_013665736.1:10519-16955 GCF_000517525.1 Limulus polyphemus | reverse complement strand
AGCCCATTGTGTAGCTTTATGCTTAATTACAAACAAACCATTAAAATGGGTACTTTAGAAGGGCTGGGTTATGCTAATCGCACATCAACCCCGAAATATTTGACAGCGTTTTACTTGGTTGTCAAGCCTATCAGCACTAGAATCTTGAAGTTCATAGTTATAAATATTTTGAAGTAAAGAGAGGGTTGTCTCATTCATTTTTAAAGTGATTGTCAAATATGGATTGGGAAACGGGCAAGAAAACAAATGAGCCGTAATTATGTTCTGTAACCTATGAAGAATTGTGGTGTGGGCTGCTTTCTACACGTCGGGTATAGAACCTTTTTGTGAACAATCTACATTATTAATACCCATGGGCATCAAGAGGTTGTCAATCATCATATTATAAGGTTTGCAACAGCAAGAAATGGCTCCTTTTTACCTAACAGTTGAAAGTAGAAAATGATTCGGCAATAAAAAAGCATTAAAAAAACTTGAAGGATTTATACATTTCCAAATTAATTAAATTTATTGATAGCTAACGTTTCAGGCTACCACTCTTTTTCAAACCTAAATACGAAACGTCACCTATCAATAAATTATTGTGGAAATAAATCAACCATTTTTGTTTTTTATGACTTCTTACCATAACGCCTGTCTGGAGTTCATCTTTGTGAAAGATAAACTATAATCTCTTCCAGTAGTTATCAACTTACTAAGCTTTGGAAACAATAAAAGAAGTAAATTGCATAAAACACCTGCCTGAAGACATATGGCAGCATTTTCTTAGGATATCAGGTACTTTTCAGGCTTAAGTCGTCGCTACACTTGCTAAACAATGTATCTATTTTGATGTAATGGCTTTGTTATTTTTATTTTTTGATAAGATACGGTCTTTCTTTTTCATCTTTAAAAAACTTGCTTTAGTAATTATAATTGATCCTTGCTTGCTTGAAAAATATTTCTCGTTGTGTAGCAGCACTAAGACAACATGGGACTCGGATGCGTCAGAAACAATAAACTCTTGACAAACCATGTTGTTTGGATCGTCTCATTGGTGACCGGATAGAAATTGATGTTTCACTTTCTGTTTCGTTGAGATAACTCATTTTAGAAAGTGTATCATGAGGAAGTATAATAATATTTGTTGATAGAAGTTCGATTTCGAATGTTAATGTCTTCGTATTTCCCTATAGGTGTCCCTGGCAAAGTAAAGACAACTTCGACTTTATATTCATCGTTCCTGTCATGTTTGTTCTAGTCGTAAGTAGTTCAGTTGTTTTGTCTGCTTAATAAGGAGAGTAAGATATATATTGAATTGTTTTTATTCCGCAGCAAACTTATAAGACTCTAGTTTAAAAATATCATAAATATTGAAGACTGTTTGAATTATAATAATGATAAGTATAGCAATCCTGTTTATTAGACTAGAAGAAGATACGCTGAAGGACATAGCGATACATCAACCTTAGACTTGTGCCAAAGCAACAGTATCTATTTAAAAACTTTGTTATGTCTTTCATGTGTAAAATATCATTGAATTTGTTAAGTTATTGAGAAATGTTTGCTTGTTGAATCTCGCGCAAAGCTACACAAAAGCTGCACTAGATGTCCCTAATTCAGAAATAATAGAATGGAGGGGGGGGGGCAACTAGTCATCATACCCATCGCCAGCTCCTGGGCTACTCTAATCGAAGAGTTAGATTGACCGTTACTTTATAACGCCCCCAACTTTGAAAGGGTGAACATGTTTGGAGGTAGGATTCGAGCCTGTGACCCGTAGATTGCGAGTCGAGCACATTAATCACCAGATCATACCAGGCCTCTTGTTGATAAGTCGATGCAAGTTAGATGTTTTAGTGTTTTTTTCGATTATTTGAAAGATTAACTCCTAATTCTCAAATTTATAATAAAACGACATAACAAAATATTTTTGCCCATATTTAAGTTGTTTAAAGTTTATTTCTTGTGAGTGTACAGTAAAATAAGAGCATTGTAATAAAAGCAACTTATTTAGTCATATACACTGTATTATTATTACAAAAATTCATAAACAAAACAAAACAATTTAGTTTAGTTTTTCTTACAATAGAATTTCTACCATCTCATTATATCTTCTTGATGTTTATTTTAATTGTTTTAATCAACTTCTAGCGATACCAATGATTGCTGAAATAGTCAAAACCTGTAAACGAAACGGTATTAAATATATTTATTTGAAGTCTATATGAATCGTAGACGTTTTATTGAGATACATTCCGTCCCCTGGCGGGACAGTGGTTAAGTCTACGGACTTACACCGCTAAAAAATCTGGAGTTTGATTCCCCGAGGTGGAAACAGCATATAGCTCAATGTGGATTTACTCCAAAGCAAACATACCAAGAAACAAAGATACATTTTAATTCTATACTAGTTTAAGAGCCATCAAATCTCTCAAAAACTTAGGTAAAAATCCATAATTGAACTTTTCTTATGATTCACTGAATCCTTTGGATTGACAACTACAGCACAGAAATGTATATAAACTTATATATATATTATAAATTTCTTCTATACCTCCCCCCCCCCTCCCAGTGGCACAACGATACCGTGGTGGGCACAGCACATATAGCTCATTGTGTAGCTTTGCGTTTATCTACTAAACGAACAAAATATTTGTTACCACAATTATTTCGTTATTACAGAGATCACCGGTAAGTTTACAGACTTACAACGCTGAAATCCGGGGTTCAATTCCTGTGGTAGACAAAGCGTAGATAGACCATTGTGTAGCTTTGCGCTAATTAATGAAAGGTTATCTTAGGACATGAAAAGTTGCTTCCCTTATATGTAATTGTAAAGAACGCAAAAACGTCCATAAAAACTGCAAAACAACATGTGAAACCGCAAAATGCAAAACTGAAAATTTTATGTACCCCGCGTGGACCTAATGAAACTCCATACCATCCACACCCTACGAAGTAGTTACATGGACATACAACAGACAGTACTATTAGATTCATATAGATTTCCAAGGAGCACAAAAATTACATTACGCAACATTAAAAAAAACACTAAATAAAATATATAATGCTAACAGGATTTAAAATTGATGACATAATTCACATGGCTAAAATTTTGTAACCCTTGTATAACGTCTTCATTTTTATATATATGTGTGTGTGTGTGTGTGGTGTTTTTGGTTGTTTACTCACCACAGTGAACATATATTTATATATAAGATTCAAGAATGAGTAGCATTGATGCTACTAATGTATTCTTCTAAATGATTCAGCAGACAAGCTGTTTAAAATACTAAAAATCTATACGAAGCCCAATCTATCATTCGATTCACTACTTATCATCGAATTATATTGATTTTGAGGAAATCCACCCCTCATCAATAATCCTGAATAAGATCAAACCGAAAAAATAAGACAAGGCTTCTTGTAGTGGTGATCCTTTTTTTCGATTTGCCCTTGTCCAGGATTGCTGATGAGGAATGGTTCGATTTGCCCTTGTCCAGGGTTGCTGATGAGGAGTGGTTCGATTTGCCCTTGTCCAGGATTGCTGATGAGGAGTGGTTCGATTTGCCCTTGTCTAGGGTTGCTGATGAGGAGTGGTTCGATTTGCCCTTGTCCAGGGTTGCTGATGAGGAGTGGTTCGATTTGCCCTTGTCCAGGGTTGCTGATGAGGAGTGGTTCGATTTGCCCTTGTCCAGGATTGCTGATGAGGAGTGGATTTCGTCGATACCGATATAATTCGATGACAAGTGGTGAATGGAATGATAGATTGGGCTTCGTATAGATTTTTAATATATTTATTGATAATCAAATAAAGTTTTAGTAACATTACTAGACACTTATAAATTGGTTCTGCATATTGGGGACTTGTGTAAGTGAATTGCATGTGAGTTCTATAGGTTTTTGAATAATATTTCATTTTGTCGGAGCAAGTAAAATGTATGATATGGTAAATGACGATGAAATTCCATTATAATTTGGAAGTTAAACTATATATGTGACAATTCTACTATATTTGCATTTGTTTGAATATCTGTCTGGGGAGTACAATTTCAGTCGTCATACGGTTTTTTATCATTAGTACCAAAAGTATGGTTTAGGTTGATTCCAGAAATGTTATGATATAGAAGAAAAGTTAGTACCAATTTTGCGATGATATCGCTTACATACACATAAATGCATAAAACCTCACAGCCCATAAAGCTTTAAAATACATTGACAAGAGTTTTCATACCATTTTTAGTATTCTCAAATTAGTTTTGTGAGTTCTCGATTCCACCGTTTGTTTGTTATATATATATATAACTCACCACATTACTGTATATATATACAGTTTTATGTTTAATGTCCCTCAGAGTTAAAAGAATCTCATGGATTCGAAACAGCTGATCGAGAATGTTCAAATTAGATCCAATCACGTGATATGGGCCCTTCTCTTCACTGAAGCGACAAATAGATAAATTTGGCGAAGATAAAAACATTAAAGGGGTATTACAAAGGTTTAGGAAGCAAATTAAAAATGAGGGGTTTATTTGACCGAGCAAAGCGAGGGAACGTGCGCCGCAGGCGCACCCATTACGGCCTGGGTCCAGAGCACGCCTTAGGGCCTTGGATGCTTTTTGCTTCTGGATTAAATTTTACGCATTCTCCTACTTTTCCTGAGAGTGATTTTCCTAATTTTAACGCCCTATTACTGGTACAGATTGAAAACTTCTCCCCTCATCCCCGCTTCCTACGCCACTGTACTAACAGTAAAATATAAAATCCTTCTCTGGAGATGTTTGTGGTGACATTATGCAGCAGAAGTAAGTTTGTGAAACCTTGTTTTGGACACACTTACTTACCATCAACCGTTGATAGACATTGCGTGTAATTATGGACAGACCTATAGTAATCCATGTATCTGATTAGGATTCTCGTTCTGTTAGGACTATTATGTATGAAAACATTTATAACAAGCCAAGAACGTAGAAATATTCTGTGAAAGAAAACGATAACAATTTTTTTTTTGTACACATATGAAACAAAGCAGATGATTAAAATTCCAGGCCATTGTTTATAGAAGAAGATCCCCTTGATTGGACTCAACGACTATCACTCGGCAACAAGTTTTCAAAATGTGAAACAAGCTTCAATGAACTTCGCTTGGTTAATCGATAACACTCAATCAAAGATTCTTAGTATAACCAGAATAAGATACAAAATGGAAAATAAATAAAACTAGGAACGGTTTACTAGATTCCTCTGAGCACGAACACTTCAAAAAAAGTCACTTGTAGAGAACGACAAAAATGTGCTGGAAGATGTTTTTGATGATCTGAACGTAAAAGACGTGAAAAATTAATTGATGCAAGTTTTGTTCAAATATTGGTGTGTGAAGATATGTATATCATATTAAAATTTAATGTACACTTTTGATGGTATACAGATATATAGATATACACACATACAAACTTAAAACTTTTATTTTACAGGTGAATCTTTACTTCCTTGGGAGAATAATGTGGGTGTTAATCAGGAAGTTGCGTGTGGCTTCAACCGTGGAGCATCAACAATACAGGTAGCTTGGTTAAAATTTGCAGAATAAATCTGTTATATGCGAACTATACAATGAATCGGAAGAGCATCAAAGTTGCACAATTCTGTGCCGTATCTACAAATGCAGGTACACGAGGAAGAATAAAATATACAAGCATTAAGAAAGATTGAAATACGTAGTAAATTCAAGACAGAACTTCACTGAGACTGATGAAAAGGGTATTTTAACTTTTTGTCTTTTTTTTTTTAACCCACGCATGTTTATGTTTCAGCATCATGTAAACCTGGTGAATACATATGTATGGGTTCAGTAATGATAGGTAAGGTTAATGTCTGTCAATAATCGGTATGAGATCATAACATACTAAAAATAAAGCTATCATTACAAAAACCCCGGTATGTCTTTAAAATAGGCTTAGCTTGTACTGTAACTTGAAAAAAGACTATGTGCACGACGTTCATATTAAGGGCTGTATAAAATACCCATTAATTTACAAGAAGAAATACATATTTAAGGTTAGATTTGAAACTATAACAGATATGTCTGAAATTAAAATAATTTCATGAAATGAAAATATCACATCTTTAATTACATATCGAAAGTTATAATATGTTCGTATACTTATGTCAATATACGAGCATAAGGCAACAGAATAAGATTCTCATTCTATTTGCCAGCTCTAAAACATTTGTAGAATATTTCTGTAATATATACACCTGGAAAAAAGTTAAGCACCCCCAAATATTTTTCAGGATTGCTTATTGAAAATAAGGTTTAATTTTCATGATGTTGAGCAATATCCATAATTTCAAACATAATTAAAAGGATGTGAGCGTTCAGGTGTGACATTTAAATCAAGCGCGTTTTTTTCCCCCACGTGCAACTTGCTCCCTTCTTCACGTCCAATATGCACTA
>NW_013665736.1:0-9519 GCF_000517525.1 Limulus polyphemus | reverse complement strand
GATAATCTTGTTTTCTTGTGCCCAATAATGCATAATTTCATTTGATAAACACGTTTAGATTGAATGGTAATTTATAATCAGTCACAAGAACGTCGAATCTGAATCACTTGAAAAAAACACGGGGGTGCTTAACTTTTTTCCAGGTGTATATATACAAAGCTGTGAATCTTTATTATGTGTATTATGTGTTCTAAAAACTACAAATATTTTTCGTAATTCATAATTAGTAACTAACGTTTACAGATAAATACATATAATAGACATTACAACCAATAGTGAATGGTTGCTTGGTTCCTCAACAATTATACGTTCAATTTTCTATATGCCTATCAAAGCAGCAGTAATAAGTATTTCTAAGAACTTAAGAGTGAAAGAAAAGAAGAATTTATAATAATGATTGCTAATCCAGTGCCGACGAGGCCTTTCTATAGTAGCTTTCAATACTAGGGCTCATTGTGGTCTCTATTTTATTATAATTTTCCACAGAAAAGCTGCCAAAGCTCTCCTCGTCCTGATTCCTCTTCTTGGGATAACCTATGTGCTAGTCATTGTCATCCCAACCCAAGAGACAGCCCAAGTGGTCTTCACCTACCTTCAGGCAACCTTACTCTCGACTCAGGTATCTTCCTTCTACGGCAAAGAACCATTACGTTGTTTATATTTTAAGCTAACATTTACAAGACTTTTGTGTGGAAATCTATTACAATTAGAAACGAAAACAAACGCATCCGGTTGCGATAGAGAAAAGTGTATTGTAATATAATAACTAAACGAAATATTTAATTTCATTGATCTAGATTTTATTTTTGTAAGAGTATTTTTGTCAGAGCTTTTAGTATTAACACAATGAAAATATTTTATACAGATTCATAAACACTTTAACGTTTCTAAAATAGAAGTGTTAGATAAATTGGCCATCATCTTCATTTTAAGTATATACACATATAATATGAACGTGTATATATATATATATACATAATATATGATATATACTAAATTGTTTTGTTATGTTACTTTGGATTACACGTTCGGAGTAATATAAATAAAATAAATGCAAAAAAAAACTTGCAAAGTTTGCAGTCGACAACCTTTTCGAAAATTATTAAACAAAACCAAAGTAAAGAAGTTTACAGTACAAGTGCTCAGGACAATTACAAATAAAGTTGCTGGAATCCTGTTTAGAACAAGAGATATAATTTATCTGTGTTTTTAAGGCTTAAAACTTTCGTGAAAAGAAAACATTTATTTCAGTTTTCTGCTGATTTATTTTCTTTTCTTGTTTTAGGGATTTACAGTAGCTTTTTTATACTGCTTTATGAATGCCGAGGTAAGAAATACTTTTAAATTTTTAATCAATAACTTTTTGTTTTAATGTCAATGAGATTGTGTATAATTATTATTCGTTCAAGTTAAAATTACTTTAGAGTTATGCATTAGAATAGAAAACACTGTTATATATGGCAAAATAAAAGTCCAGCAATATGTATGATAAGCAAAAAATAATAATGAATGTGTTTACTTAATACCACCTGTTGAAATACAAATCAGCTTGAAATACAAATCAGTAAACAGTACGGAAATAGAAACATCCGCAGAAAACATGCAACAACAACGTTTAAACAATAAACAAAATATTAATTTTTTGAAGATAAATATAATCAAAAAGTCAAATTATAAGTCACTAAACTTGGTACATACGAAAAGAAGTTAAAAAATACGTAGTTTATTCTACTGTTTCTTACATATTTTAAATACATAGGCTACTCTACTGTTTCTTTCATATTTTAAATACGTAGGTTATTCTACTGTTTCTTTCATATTTTAAATACGTAGGCTATTCTACTGTTTCTTTCATATTTTAAATACGTATATTTAAAATATGAAAGAAACGGTAGAATAGCCTACGTATTTAAAATATGAAAGAAACGGTAGAATAGCCTACGTATTTAAAATATGAAAGAAATTATAGAGTAACCTACGTATTTAAAATATGAAAGAAACAGTAAAATAACCTGTAGGTTATTTTACTGTTTCTTTCATATTTTAAATACGTAGGTTACTCTACCGTTTCTTTCATATATTAAATACGTAGACTATTCTACCGTTTCTTTCATATTTTAAATACGTAGGTTATTCTACTGTTTCTTTCATATTTTAAATACGTAGGTTACTCTACCGTTTCTTTCATATTTTAAATGCGTAGGCTATTCTACTGTTTATTTCATATTTTGCAAATAATGCGGTCTTGAAGTCTATACCAATATTGTGTTAAGTTCAATATTTGTGACATGATCTTTTTTTATGCTTTTTTGTTGGCTTTATATTGTTGTTATTCTGCTGTGTCTAAAGTTATACGTTGGCTAGCAAGCAACAAAACATATTAAAAATACTAATCATTGAACTACATATAAATTTATCTCAGGTGATAAATAATACTGAACCATTTTTATGTACGATCTACGTCATCGTTTTCATCATATCATTTGTAAAGTAAAATTTATTCTTTCTGTGTAAATCTTAAATATCTTCATTAATTCCAGATAACTTGAAATTATATTCTGTATTAATCAAGATTTCGGCAAAATATTGGCGAAAATTAGTTTACAAATATTTACGTCTTTTGTAAAACCTTCTGTTTTTGTAGAATAAACATTTTCAAACAAGACACAAATATTAAATAATAAAAAAGAAAATAAAATATGGAAGGAGCGAAGTTTTATCAGGCAATTATTTTAGTTCGTATATTTCTTGTTGTTGATGTTGTTTAATCACTTCTTTACTCTTTCCTTCTGTATAGGTTTGAACAACAATTTTATTGCTCAAAAGATCATTTTTATGCCTGATTTTAATAAAAAAAATATCACTGAGAAATTTTACAAGATATATTTCGAAAAATAATGTCTGTCCAATCGACTGTAATCTATAGATAATCCATTACATTCTTAGATGAAAATAGATAAAATTATTGGAATTAAAAATTGTGAATAGTAAGACATTACTGTAATATATAAATTCAATTTACAAATCCTTAGAAGTAAATACTTCTAGTACTTATTGCACTTCTACTTCTAGTACTTATTCTAGTACTTAGTACTTATATAAAAATATATTATAGGTTTTGTTCAAATTTCTTTTTAATCTTTATTTTCCAGCTTCATTTTACGTACCATTGTTTGGGTGTGATATTCTTTTTCTGATAAAACTAACTTGTCAACCAGTTACGTTTTTGTTAGGTACATTTGCCTAGTATTCATTAACCATACGAGTATTTCTTTTGTTTAATTTTTAGAATATTTGGGTTGGTAAAACGAACAGCTGGCAATGTTCGAATGAAATTATTCCTGCTTAATTAAGGAATTGCCAATAAAATACATTTTTTGCCCATTTTTGGCGAACATTCTATATTCTCTGATATACAAAAGAATAGCAGTTAGATGAAGCAATGCTACACTATTTGTGACCAGTCAGAAATGAATTTAATCGTTACGCATCCGTAAACAGCGTAAAGTGATTTTAGAAAAGGTATTGAGTACCGGCATAGAAACCTTTTTACCAAATTAGAAATATTAAAGAGAATACAGTAGCTCAGTTTTTAATCTAGAAATTTACACCTTTGACCAACCTAATAATCCATGTTACAACTGTGTGCTATATATCAATATAACGTAATACATTCAAACCTGAGTGTATCAGTTAAACAATGGCCCCTTACTGTCGTATAAAATAGTACTAGTGCTATGGGAATTGATTCGGGATTATATATATTGTAGTTGAAAATGAAGGAAAGACACTATTGAAATCGGTAATATACGAGTATATAACGAAATTTATGTTATAAGCAGTACTTGAAGAATCTTCAAAATTTGTTTATGAGAAACTTTGAATTACTATTTATAGTGTCAATAAAATGTTGCAGCAACTACTCAAATAAAATACTAAAATAATTTATTCGTAAGTTAGAGAGTTGCTACTTCCATGCAATTAAATTCAACTCTAATACGGCCGCGAATAATCCAAGTTTGTCTAGAAAGTTTAAGGAAACATCCCAACGTGATTAATAATAATTTGAACTCATACATCGCCAGGAAGAAGTAGCATTTCAATTAAATATTGTTCGATGGGTGTTATTAGCAAAACTTATGTTTTACTCATAGTTTTTACTGTTAACTTTTATGTAGGTCTAAGTATAATGATTTTATTTGGTAAACTTATCTTGTGATACTAAACTAAACTATCACTTTACCAGTTGTCTTAATAATCATTTTATTTACTACAATAAAACTCGAATCTTTTGTTTACACTTTGAATAGTTATAATTAAACTCTGTATTCTAGAAGTACAAGAGAATTCTTTCGTTTTGATAATGGAGTATTTTTAGTTTTAATGATATCGAAATTAAACTTAAATTTATTTCACATAACGTTGTCACTCTCATTTGTTATTCTCCTCTCTGCCCTTTCCTTCTATTGATTGAATAGAATAATTTTGGCATAGCCCTCGAGGTAACGAACGTTCTGTTGATAATAGCAAAGCTAATAGAAATATAACTCGCATTTATAGACATATTTATTAAAGTCATTCCTAATGGTGACTAAATAATATGTCGAAACATGTAGAATGTATGAGACTGAAGTTTTATCTTTATATAATAGATTATTCGGTAAATGTTTTATTGTATTTTGAGACTGTAGACAGTCTCATTTAAAAAGTTGTAATTTTTACTATAACTGTGACGTATACAAAATTGCACACAAGTATCATTTTAACTATAATAACTTTAAAGTCAAACGATTTGATTTATTGGAAAGGGTTCAGTGGAGGGCTACTAGAATGATTCCGGAAAATAAAGGGTTATCTTATGGGGATAGATTAGTATCTTGTAACATATTTTGTCTTGAAAAAAAAGAGAAGGGTAACGGGTGATCTTATTGAAGTTTACAAGATTATCTGGAAGAATCAATAAGATAAAAGCCTCTGATTTCTTTTTGCTATATTCTGAAGATAATAGAATGAGAAAACAAAAACTTAAGATTTAGAAAAGGCAGGCAAGGCTTCAGTTAAAAGTGTTTATGGCTAATGGTTGTAGTAACGGAGGCCATCTACTTTACAAGAGTTTAAGAGTGAAATCGACAATATCCTATAAAATAAAGGGTGGGTTTAGGTTTTTACTTTACCACTGTTTCTGTAGTGATAACTTGAAGGACCAAATTACTCCTTGTTGTCTCGAATCAGGTAAAATTTGTACCCTAAAAGTTTGGTTTTAATGTAATTAGTGTAACCAAAGTCATAATTTTACGTCAAGATTATAACTTGACGAATGTTTAGTTTAAAAAAAAAGAGGTACTGACAAAAATTAATTTCATTATTTTCTGGTATATCTAAGTATGTATATGTGTATATATATATATTTGCTTCTGTAGGTACGGAACACCCTTCACTATCACTTGAACCGCTGGCGAACGTTGCGTAGTGTTAAAGAGAGAAGGAGTGGCACCGTCAGTTCAAGAAATAATCGCTTTGGTGAAAGCATGAAAACCTTCGCCACTGACGTGAAAGAAAACTGCAGCTACGCCACTACCACGTCAGTTGTTAGTGGTGGCTACAACTTCACGGAAAGGCCAAAAAGCAGTAAACGTTCAGCCCAGATAACTATTGAAGAAAGAGACTTTGTTTAAATATTGGACGGTGATATAAATACTTGAACATGTGCTGATCATATTCACGAAACATTTTTATTCGTCTAATTTCAGTATTTACACCACGGACCAAATTAAACATCATTGTTCGATATAAAATTATACACATTAGTAGTAGCCCAGAATAGTGATTGGAAAGATTTAGATCAACAAAACTAAAAATCTGTCCGGAAACCCTTCTAATTCAACTGAAAAGCAGAGTTTTAAAGAAAACAAAAAGCATATAGCTAAGTATATTTATATATATCAAACGACAATTCTGCCCTTTTCTTCGTCATTGCTACGATGTCCAGTTACTGTCACAACCAACTAACAATGGACATATATAAACAATGTTGTTGTTTTTTTCAATTATGCACAAAGCTAGACAAGGGCTATCTGTGCTCTGCCCTCCACGGGTATTGAAACCCGGTTTCTAGCGTTGTAAGTCCGCAGACATACCGTTGTGCCACTGGGGGGCTATAAACAATGTGTGATTTAGTTATGTATTTTCTGTAGTTCAAGTTTCATTTGGTAATATTATTTTCATCTGTATTATTCACGCAGTATTGACTCTGTTCTGACCCTCTCCAACAGGAAGAAAGGTCTGGATTACCATTATATTTTACACGTGACAAACATATTTTTTATCAACACTTGCACAGCATCACTTGAACTGTGAATTTTCGTAATATAAACCAATTTATATTTAGTAATTAATGTAACTTATCAAGATATATTGAGGAAAGTCTTCAAGCCTTAATCTAACAAACTTTACTCTTATTTGCCATAAATTCAACTATAATTATCAGTTAGCGACACAGGAAAACAGCCACTATAGTTGTGTGTTTGCGTATAAACTTTCCAAACAACTGGTCCAAAAGCAAAACGGCCTACATACAAAAAAAACAGACAAATAAAACTAGCATACGAAACTACAATGTGGGAAGATAAAATGTACCATAATAAGACAGGTATTTCCTGAAGTATATGACCCAATCGACAATATTGATACACCATCTATGAAATTTAAACCTCTTCACAGTCTCACGGGAGAAATAACTTAGAAGTAAAATAAATAAATAAACTATTCAGAGCAGAAATTGGTGCTCAAGTTTACAAAGTCCCGCTCTTAGAACCGCTATTCACTGCCAGCAGGTAGGCAGTGAGAAAGCAGTTGCTCCTAATAAAACAAAAGAGCAACAGAAAGTAATTCAAAAAAAAAGAAAAGAAAAGAAAGAAAAGAGAAATTGGGCAATTTGTCTCCTGGAGTTGGAATTCCAACATAAATATTGCAGTTACATTCCTGTGGGAATAGTAATGAACCCTAACCGAGGTAAATAATTAGTCCTATTACAAAAATTGAAAATTAAGTTTATACTCCAAAATCCTGCACCAGTTTTAACCCTGACCAGGTATATTTCTTTGATTTCTATGTGCGAAAATTTTTGTTTTTTGCCTACAGTCGTTTGACTTTACTGTTATTATCCACAAGATAAGAGGTGTTGTGGTATTACGCGCTCTTTCCTTTAGATGTTAATATTGAGTGTTGTATAAAGTTGTAAGCTATATAAATATATATATATATACTTTGTAAAAAGGGTAATTCTGTCCGATATGTGTGAGTGATTATTTTTCGTATCCTGTTATCAGCTTTTAACCATTTCTTATGTAAATAGCTTGCAGTATTGGGTAAGTGTATAAGTGAACAAATAACAATAAAATATAAGGCGTATTTCACTACTATGGAATCCATCTTTTTCTGCAGAGTTAGTTGTTCTTTTTCTTATTACTTTTGTTATTGCTGGAGTTGTTCTATTTTTGTCTTGAATCTAGAAAACTACTCTATAAAACAAGAAATAAAATAATAACTTCTAAGATTTTAGGAAAGAACTATTTTTCACATACATTACATACTTTAAACTGTAAAATCTTACAACAGTTTTTACTCTGATCGGGTATCTGAAACTACTTAATAAATTACTTGCGACAGTTGTTCTAAAGATGAGTTATCGACAGTTGTTCTAGAGATGAGTTGTGTACAATTGTTCTAGAGATGAGTTAGCGACAGTTATTCTAAGATGAGTTATCGATAATTGTTCTAGAGATGAGTTATCGACAGTTATTCTAAACCTGAGTTATCGACAGTTGTTCTAGAGATGAGATATCTACAACTGTTCTACAGATGAGTTACTGACATTGTTCTAGAGATGAGTTATCTACAATTGTTCTACAGATGAGTTGTGTACAATTGTTCTAGAGATGAGTTAGCGACAGTTATTCTAGAAATGAGTTATCGACAGTTATTCTAAGATGAGTTATCGATAATTGTTCTAGAGATGAGTTATCAACAGTTGTTCTAGATATGAGTTATCGACAGTTATTCTAAAGATGAGTTATCGACAGTTATTCTAGAGATGAGTTATCGACAGTTGTTCTATAAATGAGTTATCGACGGTTGTTCTAGAGATGAGATATCGACAGTTGTTTTAGAGATGAGTATGTACAGTTGTTCTAGAGATGAGTTATGTACAATTGTTCTAGAGATGAGTTATCGATAATTGTTCTAGAGATGAGTTATCGATAGTTATTCTAGAGATGGGTTATCGATAATTCTTCTAGACATGAGTTATCGACAGTTATTCTAGATGTGAGTTATCGAAAGTTACTCTAGATGTGACTCATCGACAGTTTTTCTTGAGATGAGTTATCGATAATTGTTCTAGAGATGAGTTGTGTACAGTTGTTCTAGAGATGAGTTATCAACAGTTGTTCTAGAGATGAGTTGTGTACAGTTGTTCTAGAGATGAGTTATCAACAGTTGTTCTAGAGATGAGTTGTGTACAGTTGTTCTAGAGATGAGTTATGTACAATTGTTCTAGAGATGAGTTATCGACAGTTTTTTTAGAGATGAGTTATCGACAGTTGTTCTACGAAGTGCTAGATTTTCCAATAATACTGTGCCTAGGGCCTACGAAAAATTATTAGTTGACTCAAAATTAAGAAAAGGAAATTGCTAAATCAAACTTAATAATTTGCTTTGATTCGATTACTTTAAAAACCTGCCTTTTTATTATAGTACATGTTCAAATGTTGAAGTACATATACAAATACATGTTTATTGTTAGATGTAATTGATATTTCACATGATATTTTGAAATATGTTTGAAGCATATTATGGATCCTTCACACAATTGCTGACTTGTTTCAAGAAAAATCTCTTTAGTCAACAAGCAACATACAGGTATAATATGTCTTAAGTAAATGTAAATTAAACATTAACTTTGCAGATCTTTTTGTTAGCTAAATCACAGATTAAATCTTCAAATTTCATTTTTCACAAAAAGCACATTCTCAATTGAGAATAGTACAATTAAATGCTGTAAGATGAGATTTCTGCTTGTTCAACATGCAGTTTGAGACTTTTCTTTTAGCTATAATTGATTTATCTTGTACTATATCTGAAGAATATGCCTTAAGATTAAAGTAATTCTAACGTCTGTTTCATTTTTTTAGTATTTTTCAAAACAATACATTGTCTGAAATCAAGTAAATTATCACAAACTGTCATGATGTCACTCTGAAAAATCTTTTTAAAAACCATTATATATCGAACACTGACATCATACATGAAAAAATGTACAATTTATGAGTGATGAGAAAATCATAAGTAAAATTATTAAGTTCTTTGAAAGATATTATTCTTATTTTGTTTCTCAGTTTTGATGTATTCGTTACGACAGCGGAAGTCACGCAACGCTTGGAGCATGCGCGCTGGAGTCTCTCGAAGGATCATGAATTTTCCTGGCAACTCTAGTTTGTTCCAGGCGCCCTCTGTTTTAGT
>NW_013665735.1:1043232-1064494 GCF_000517525.1 Limulus polyphemus | reverse complement strand
TAATGTAAGTGGCTATTGTTCGGGACGAACAATACCTTGGAAGGGGCAGTGTTACGACAGCGGAAGTCACGTGACTCTGGTAACACGTCATGAGATTCTCGAAGGATCTTGACTTTTCCTGGCAACTCTAGTCTTTTCTAGGTGTCCTCTTTTTTGTATATAAGCTCGGGAAATAAAGCGGAGAAATAATTGCTGATAGACCGATATAGAGACAGATAATTGAGTTAAGCGAGCGATAGTGACCGTAAGTAAAGTACGTGAATCATTGTGAATTGTAGTGTGTGTTTAAGTTAAAGTAACTGTGGAAATTCTGTGTATTGCAAAGTTGTATTGAGAAAGAATAAACTAGTTTTATTTAAGAAAGGGCTTGTATTGCTGAAGTTCCTCGGAAAGAATTTATACCGGAAATTAACAAACGAGCAGATACGCAACAACACCATTGAAACAAAGTAAATAGCGATTGATTATCAGGTGGCAATAGGATTATTGCAAGTAGAAGAAATGAAAACAGTTGAACCATTTTTAAATAACGTGAATGAGTATAATTTAACATTAAAAACTAAGAATGGAATAAAACAGTGCATGAACAGCGACATGAGTTCACGATAGAAATGTGGTCTGTCAAACTTATTTTCTTCCATAAAAACTGGAATGAATCTGTTGTACAAAAGTGTCAAAACTTCTTTCAAAATACACATTTTCTCCGTAGCTGACCGATCAGAATACAGACATCGTAATACGGAAATATTTCTACTCCATGTGATGATGTATTGCTATCCATACTCAAGGTCAGGTAGGACAGAATTCAACTATCGTTGAACAGTAGATCATTTTTTTGACTATCAGTTAAAAAAAGTAACACTTCAGGTTTAATTCAACACATGAGCTGAGCGAGATTAAAATTTATAAAATGCAGGAACTTTGTAGATATGAATTATATGTCACAGATGAGTAACGAACGTTTTTAGTATGTACCACAACTTTTTGACAATGATAGTGCATGTACATGTAAAGAAACAAACAACAAACAGTGAATAATAATTCATTCTTGGTAATTATAGAAAACGAAATTAAGCATGTCTATTTAAATTAATCACTAATATATGCAATTTTTCGATCACAATCAGGCTTATAGGATGTTATTTATATAATACAGGAGTTATGTTTGCTACAAGTGCAAAACTTATACAATATTTTAGTAACACATGTATGTATGTATATGTGAAAGTTAGTGATAATTTGTTTCTTTTCTTTTCATAAAGTACAGAAATCCTGGACTGAAGATAGATGATAAGTTATAGTATGAAGGATCTTTACATGGATATAAATTCTTAAGTTTTACTTTTTTCAATAATTATTTACTGAATCGTATACATTACGTATATATATCCATATATATATACGTTAGTATTTTTCGATGTATTAAAATTTGTTCTACTTGACGTTCTTATCCTGTTATTATTTTTCGAATGATTTGTTAAATAATATAATCTATCACATATTCTAACGATTTGGTATATATATATATATGTATATCTTCTGTGTTGATTAAATTATGATCACTGAGTGACGCCATGTTTGAAGATGAGGGGTGAAGCGTTGAAGGTAGGCCTAACAAATAGGCTTAGTGTACTACCATGCACTACGTTTGTTTTGTAAGATAAAGAAGAAAATTATTCATTTTGAGATATTATTTTTCAAATCTTAGCTCGTATAATAACAAGTAGGAAGTTTAGTATGGTTGTGGAATTAGAAGATTATGCATCTGTCGCCTTAACGTCACAAGAACTTGGAATTTTGGCAGACATTGATAGGTAAGCGCCCAATACAACATGAATACGTTAACTGAGGTTTAAGTTAAACCTAACAAATTTAATTATTTTAACGTTAGCAAGATGCTGTTTTAGATCTTGGTTAAGTTCTACTTTAGTACTATTGTTCTTGGGTAAAATCATAACTGCACTTGAGCATTACTAATAGTGGTAGTAGTAGTTCTAGTAATACCAGTATTAATGCTAACAAATATAAGAAATAATATCACTAGTACTAGTAGTATTTACCACATAAACTTTTGATACTTTGAATATAACTTAGTAGGTATGAGTTAAGAGAGAGTTAATAAATTAAAATTGGCATGTTTTTGGTTTCACAACTTTAGAAAATTTCTCTTTCAAAAATGGAATTTCACTTTCAGTCAACGTACTTGGGTAGCATTATAATATTTTCATACAATTACAAAATGCTAATCTTAAATGGATTAATAGGAGCATTAAGTTATTAATATATTTAAGTTTCCAATTTACAATAATATGAACTTATTGATTATTAGTTAATTATTTTTTCCCAAATACATACTGATGTTATATTCATAAGTAACCTTCTGTTTTTGCTGTTTATCAAAAGTATCTTTGAATTATTAAGTAAACCAAATCAACCTTCATTCCATCATCCAGATAACAAATAACTTCTTCAGAAATAGTTAACAGATTCTGTGTTAAAGCTAGGAATTCAAATGGTCTTACCCAAATGTCTAATTTTTCTTATTTTCAATTAACCATAACTGTTAACATAGCACGTTAAAAATAATCTTAACTTCATCATACTTTACAGTCAATATTATTATCAGCTATGGTTAAGAATAGTCTAGCAACTAAGGGCTCTCGGGTTGATAAAGTATGATAGAAGCCAGGAGAGTGTTTTATTTAAAAACTATGGGTTAACGTGTACTTTTAGGGAGGCTAGTAGCTAGCATGTACAATTTATATGCATGGTGTGCAAGTTAGAGGAGAAGTTGGAGGGTTTTTTTGGGTATAGTTGCAGAGGTGGAAAGGGTGAAATTTATGTTGCTTGAAGAGGTGGTGGGGCTTAGTGAAGAACTTATACATGCAAAGGGTACAGTTGGCAAACAGGACTTCAAGGGAGATAAAAAAGGAAATAGGGCTAAAACTGAAAGGTTGGAACATAATGCATTTAGGGGCAAGGATGGGCTTGGGTTTAGATTAAGCAACTGGTTCCAAGCACTTGCTAGTGATGAGGGGGAACAGGTAAGAGAAATAAATGGGATCACAAGGGATGATAGTGTAAAGGATAGGGAAGTTATAATTGTAGGTGACTCTTTAGTTCGGCATGTAGATAAGAGTAGTATGTGGGGTAAATAGGAGCAAAAAAATATGCTTATGTTATTCAGGAACAGGGATACAGGACATAATTGATAGAACCAGAGAGATAGTTAAGGGTGCTAGTAGCAATGCAGTTTGTGTGGTACATGTTGGGCTAATTATGTAAGAAAAGATGGATCAGAGGAGCTTATTGATAAGTATAAAACATTGATAAGGGCATTTAAGGAAAGGGGTCATAGGTTGATTTTGTCAGGGATATTGCCGAGAATAAATTGTGGGGATGAGATACTAAGTAGGTCACTAGGATTGAATGCCAGGGTTAGATCAATATGTAGGGATGAGTAAATAGGCTGTTTGGATAATTTTAATGGGAGTTAATCTTTTTTGGAATGGATGGCTTGCACTTAAACAAGGCAAGGACTAGCATGTTAGCAAGTTCTATTAACTCGGCTGTAGTGGTAGATTTAAATTGGAGCTAGACAGAGGTGAGGAAATATAATTGACAAGAAAACATGTACAAAAGGCATAAAACATGAGTGTATTTTAAAATCTATGATTAAATGCTACTATTGTAATGCTAGGAGTATTAGAAATAAAACTTATGAGTTCAAAGCAATTGTGGAAACTAAGGATTTTCATATTATGAATATTAGTGAGACTTGGTTGGATTTAAACCATTTTGATGAGAGAAATTTTTTTGAAATACCAGGCTACAGATTATTTACTAGAGATAGAGGATTGAAAAAAGGGGGAGGAGTAGCTTTATATATATATGAGGAGTGAATTGCATCCTGTTGTATTAGAACATATTAAAGAAATTAGCACTGAGGTTGTCAGTTTGAGTTAGTGTTAGTGGATATAAAAGGAATAGTCTTGTAATTGGCTATTGTGATAGACCACCAGATCAGAATCTGGAAATTAATGAGAAACTGTATAATGAGATCAGAATGTTAGCTGAAAAAGATGTTATTATGGGAGATTTTAATTTCAGGGGTATTGATTAGGAAAATTTTGAGTGAGGGGGATGGGTTTTTGGAAATTGTTCAAGATACTTTTATACACCAACTGGTGATGGAACCTACAAGAGAAGAAGCTATATTAGATTTAATATTAGCATCCAGTTGTGACATGATTTTAATAGCTATGCTTATGACATTAATACGACATATGTGGAGATAATGAAATTGTTAGAGAAGAGATACTGTCAAACATCGCAACAATTTTAATTCTTCCCAACTCTTTCATTAGATCAGTATTATAATTGAAACAAAATTCAGAATACATTTTAAAATGTAGAATAATCTAGGGATCTGTAAGTATGACAGTCAATAGGCCTAGTTTTAAGGCTTAAAATGCCATAACCCAACCATGGCTAGTTATCTAGTAATGGCATGACCTAAGCAAGAGTAACTGTTGCTTGGTAGTGCCTAGTTGTGATTCAAGCAGTCAACAAGGGAAAAAGAAGACAGTGGAATAGAAAATAAACTTAGCAATGATTCAGTATACAAGTAATAAAAACATTTTTTAAATGTAAAATGATGTGATGATGGCAGTGGCAAAAATAATGCAAACAAAAATATAGGGATAATACAGTTATACATAGATCATCCCTATTTGACTTTCAATATTAAGATTTAATTTTACACTCTAAAAAAGTACAAAATGAGTATGAGGTCAGTCAAGTGAGTGGCAATCACCTTTTAAAGTAAAACTCTGCCACTGTTGATTTTTTACCATGCATATTTGTATTATGTATATTAAATACCTTAGTCATCCTGCATATAAAGCCTACAGACTCTATGATATTTTCATTGCCACTGTGGTAAAAGCAAGCTTTTTGATGTACCACTTTGGGTCATTAATTGCAATTGATGAAGTGGTGAGCATCCAACACTGACACAAGTAAAACAAGATTTCCCTTTAGAGAATTTATGTGACTCACTTTTATGGTTCCCTATTTTTATAAATGATTTTTCAAAGCTTCTTTTACCAGACTTCAGAATCCTTCTCATTATAGAAAGTTACATTAACTGGCTTATAATTTTCAAAACATTTTCATTAATAGATGATGTTAGCCTGGAAAGGGTTATTAAGTAATTATAAAAAGTATGCACATAACAGAATTATTTAAATTGTAATTTGGAGTCAGATCCATTCAGTATGGGAACAAAAGTTGGATTTGTTGTTATCACCATAATATGTTTATCTTTGAAAAAGTTCTGACGGTAGTTTCAAGAGCTGATTTAATTCATGTATTAGAATACATATCATCTATATAAGAATAAATGTTATGATTAGTTTTATAGAGAAAGAAAAAAAACACCAGTTACCTGTGTTGATATCTTAGTATTAATTAAGTTGAAATATTGTCATTATGGTTTCCATTATTATTTTTTATTAATTCAGTTGTTCAGTTTGTTCATTTAATCATGACTTACAAAAATTGTCAGTTAATCAAAATTAGCATTTCTGATTATTCAAACAGTTTATGTAATGAAAATATTAACATAGTTATTTTTGTTGGCACAACAATGAGCGATGGTATGTATGCATTCTATTTGTATACAACTCACTAAAGTGTTCAAAATCACTAGTCAGTGTGTAATAACATCAAACAATTAATCTATTTACATGAACAGGGCTCCTGTTTAATTAGATAAATAGGAATCAATGGAAAGGGAAAAATAATATCTGGCTTTTGTCATGTCACACTTAAACACTGCTTAGTGCACTAAACTGAGTTTTTGATTTATTGAATCATCAGCATACTTATATGTTTCTACAGTTTTTTCCAGCTTGTACCGGTAAACGTATTAATTATTTTAATATTTTCTTTCTAAACGTCCTCCATTTCGATTTGATAACTTCTGGCTTAAAAGCTTATGATGTTTATATACTTATAAAGCCTTTAATTATATTTGAATTTTTTTTCATCAATGATGGGATTAGAAAGAAATTGTGAAAGGTGTATAATTAAGGATTTTTTTTCATTTTATCATGATTTTAGTATTTCTCATAATACTTTGATTTCCACCTTAAGAATCATTTTAATCTCTGTCATTAAAAAAAAAGGTAATCTGGTTTTCTTTCCAAATAGTAAACATTGTATGGTCTTTATTTTTCTGGGATCAGAGTGAATTAGTTTTCACTGAATTGTATATTACCTATTACACTCTGTAACAAGAATAGTTACTAGTTCTTTCACATGAAATCTGAGTTCAGTTATTTTTAATAAAGAATTAGTTTATTTAGTTTTAATAGAGTAGTATTATGAAAAAGTGTAGGGAGAAACTCATTCAATGATATTAGTCCTATTTTGAGCTTGTTACAAGTTTCATATGAAGTAGCATATATGATACACTTTTATGTACAACAGTTTAAAGTTCAAAAATGAACTTAATACTGAATTGTTGTGCCTGAAGATGTATATTATATTAAATGAAGGGTAATTTAAATTGTCTTTAAAAAACAAACAAAAAAAGCTGAAAATAGGAAGTTTAGTTGAATTATTAGTTGAATGTAATTAATGAATTAATCATTGGACTCATTAATTGATTAGATTTCCACTAATTTCCCGGCTCTAGGACAAGGATTCTCACAAAGCCTCATTTTCAATTCTCTTGTGAATAAGGACTGCTCTTTTGGATTAAACAGAAGCATATAATATTATTCATTTATGCATCAGTATTTTGTACTGTGGAAAAATACCACTAATGCTAAAACCTAGGATGTAAGTGTTATATGAAACTTAAGTGTAATTTTGCTGTGTTCAAACTTTTACGTGGTTGGTTGTTTTTTTTTTCAGCCGACATTTTGGTTTTCTAAAACTTAATCTCCCTGAAAATGTAAAAAGGAAAGCATTAATAAACAAGGTAAGGTAGATTTGCTATTCATAGTAGTATAGTTTACAAGTTAAAAAATTGCTTACTGGTTGAAAAATAATGATTTAAAACCATACCTTGAGTGCTTAAACATGTAATTTAACCCTCTTATAATGTTCAGGATTTTGGGGTGTTTGGTATGTTTTAGGTCATAGTAAACATTTATAACATATTTTGTATTTATATAACTTCAACTCTTTGATGTTAAGTATTAGAAATTAAGGGGAACTCTCGTTATAGTAACCTTGATTATATATTTAAATGTATCATAACGTTATGGAAACCAGTGTCAGGTCAATTAAATCAAAATAATAGGAGGGTTAAGGAAAGCAGTTTGACATTCTCCTTGACATTTTTTTTACTGTAAATATCACAAAAAAAAATAACCTCAGTCAATTTTCTACCCACATGATATGTAAATAGAAAATTAAGTAAATTGGGTGAAGTATGGATATGTAAGAAAAAATGAGTCAATCAAAACTTTGGTGTGGTGTCCAAGCATTCTATGGTATCTTATGTAAACTTAATTTAACTTTAGTTTTTCAAATGTAATAAACATTAACATTCAGAATTATAAATTATGATACAAAATCCCAGTTGAAGCTTATTTTGTATGTATTTGGTTTACAAATTTCTACACTTAAGTAAGATTATAATGAAATTTTCAGAGTTGAACCAAGTAAAAAAAACTTTAAAAAATTGTTGTTTTTACTGTGAGGACATTACCTAGATGTACCATGGTTTTTTATAAGCTAGGTAGGCTTTAAAAGACAAATGTTTATAGACTGTGTGTATGTGGCAACCTTTATATAATAAGGTGATACAAAGTAGACAAAATAACCCCTTAAGAGGAGGAAATATGCAAAATGAGTAACCATAATACACTTAAAGTATGAAGCATTAAAAAGTATGGAGAACGAGTTACAGATAACTGTGCATTTACATTTTAAGTAAAATATGTGTCATAGAGACAGATAAAGTTTATTTCACTATATACATAAAGTTTTTCACAGTTTTGTGAGTTAATAGATAACATAAGATTTATGAAGGTAAATACCCATAGAGCTAAAACAATTTTTTTATAGAGTTCATCTTTTTCTCTGTAAGACTTAATTTCCTGTTATTTTTATCATTTATCAATGTGCTATTTTTTAGAGGAGAAAATATGAAAGCAGAGTTGTTGCCATTTGCTAACATATGTTAATGTTTCTCCAGTGCATTACTGAAAAAAGGTATAAGATTAAAATTACCAGTTTTAATATGTAAATTTTTAATGAAATTCAAACCTATTTTCAGTTTTAAATCAGGACTCAGGATCTGGATTTTTATCAATTTTTGCCAATATTTAACAAATCCAATACCTAAACTTTAATCCACTATACTTTATGAGCTTGAATTCTGAGATGATTACTTACCTTTGTTCACAGTTACAGCTATTCTTGATTTGACTGCCCTCTAAGTGTGTAAATATTTGTTCACCACTAGTCTTGAAACTTCCACCTAATTCCACATGTATACCATGTGGTTCAACTGCATTTAAGCATGCAAATTAGCATGCGACAGTCCTTCACCAACAGAAGTGCGATAAAACCTCCTATTGCAGCTGACTCCCTTTATGCATTTGAATTCAGTCTTCACTTCTCGATTTGGCACAAGAATGTTTAGACCTAGTGACTGTGGTTCACCATGGAATCTTACCTGTTTCACAGATGGGCCTTTCTTTCAGGACTTTGGATGGGAGATTTGATGTGTCTAATGCTTATCTTCACATCCCTATTGCTTGGGCTTTATGTTGTTATCTTTGTTTTGACAACGAGGGTCACATTTATCAATTTTCATCTTTATATATACGACTGGCTTCTTCTGGCTCCATCCTTTGCAGAGTTTTTCACACACCCAACTTCTCATTAGAGAAGTTGCTCAGGTGGGTTGGATTTTCAAGGTGGATTATCCACCCCACCCAATATATTGTTCTTCTGGGTGTGCTTTTAACTCCCTTCTCATTCGAGCCCAACCTTCTCCTCTTCGTCTGCAAGCCATAGAGTTTTTAGTTGAGACAACACTATCAGCTCTTTCTCTCCCTGCGTGAGAGGTTCTGTTTCTGGGAACTTGGGCATTACTGGAGGCTCTTGTCCTTTTTGGTCATGCCCACATATGTTCATTCAGGGGGTACTACATGATCAATGGTACCTTATCAGGGACACTCTCGATTTACTGATGTCCCTTCCTGCTTCCCCTTCAGTCTGACTTCTTTTGATGGTTATTCAGGGACAACACAACAGTGAGGGTACATATTTCTTCTCCCCATCCGGATATTCACATCTTCACAGATGCCTCGTTGTCAAGATGGGGTGTGTGCTGCAATGCACAGGAGATCTTGGGCTGTTAGTCTGTGGAGGAGTTAGATCTTTACATTAGTTTTTTGGGACTTTTTGCTGTTTGTCAGGCAGTGGTTCAGTTTCTGTCATCTCTGCATGGCATGATAGTTATGATTCGTTCTAATGACGTGATTGTTGTCTCTTGCATCACCTGATAAGGGGGCATTCCTTATGTTCCCACATTTAAGAGCTCACCTTCTGGACTCACAGTTAACAAATTCGTTTGCTGGCTTGTCACATACTAGGTGCCCTCACTCTTTTTGCAGTTTGCCTGTCCTGTCCCAACAAGATTCTACCCATGGAGTGGTCTTTTGATACCCAGGTATTCTGGTGGCTATGTTCTCAGTTGGATACTCCCCAGTTATATGCATTTGCTACTTAATTGAATGCCAAGCTACCTCTCTCTTTTGGCCTTCAGTTCCACATCCTTTGGCTGTGGATGTGTTCAGCCAGGATTGGAAGGACCTTTCTACATACTCATTCATCATCTTATACCCTGAGTAATTGCTCTCATATAATCCATTCCATGTAGAGTCCTCCATGTGACTCCTTTCTGGTTGGCTCAACTGTTGTTTCTATTACTTCTCAGGCACTACCTCCATTACCTCCCCCTCTCTCCTGGTCACTCCTCTGGCAACCTCACTCAGGGATGTTTCATCCCTCTGTTCCCACAGTCCAGCTTCACACGTGGCTTTTGTCTGGCCCCTTATAAGGGGTTCAGGACTATCCATACATGTAGCATCCCTGTTATTTCACTCTGTTTTTCATCCATGTCTGTGTATCAACTTGAGTGTAGAATAGTTCATTGTTGGTCTCTTCGGCATGGATTCTCCCTTTCCTCAGATATCTGGTTTTCACATGGTTGTTTGACATGGTTCTGTCCATTTCAACCGTTGCTGGCTTTAGGGCAGCCTTGCCATCTACCTTTTATTTTTCTCGTTTTTGCCATATTTTCCTCTCTAGTTATTTATTTTTATTTTGGTCTGTACATCTCCATCACCCTTCTCATACCACTCAATTGCTGGACTGGTATCTAAACGTTGTTCTCCATGTCCTTTCCCTTCCTCCCTTTGAACTGCTAGCCTCATGTTCTCTATATTACCTTTCCTTGAAGATGTATTTCCTTCTCTTTTTGTATTGTGGATGTGACCAGTCAAACTTGTTGCCATTGATGTTCACCACATTTTGTGTCACAAAACCTATGTCCTGACCATTCCTTCCTTCCTTCCCAAAACATCAGCTTCCCGCAAAGGCAATTTCGCTTTCACCCTGTTTCACTTCCTTCCATATCCCATAATTCCTCCTGCTCTGATTTGGTTCATCTCCTGTGTCTGGTCCGTTCTTTCTGGTGTTACATATCATGCATGACATCCTTTCCTGATCTCACTCTCTTTCTCTTGAATCTTGCTAGTTCCATTATTCTCTGTTTTGTCCCATTAGATCCATCACCTCCCCATGTTCTTGGCTGCTTTTACATTGTCCTTTGGAGGTGATTATCCAGGCTGGCATGTGGACCACTCCCCACACCTTTGAGTCATGCTACTTGCATCATCTGGCAGTTTCCAGCTTGGCTGGTTATCATTTTTCCCATGTAGCCATTCTTCATACATCAGTACAACTTTGAGTGGGAAGTTATTTTGTTTCATTTTTCTTTTCAGGAGCCTACTTTACATCTTATGGATCCCACTCTGTGGTGACTGGTGCCTATCCAGGTATACTGATATCCAAGATCTGTACTTTGAGGTCTATAAGGTCTTATCATGTTTACTGTTGAGATGAAGTGTTCCATAAGACTGTTTGCAGGTTTTTCCTCATGGTTTCTTGCATCATAAATATGTTTGTCCCAGACTGTACAATCATGGAATAACATGAATTAAGCAGAAATAGATTGCTGCCAATCTCTAATGTTCCTTAGATTGCCAGATTTGGGAATGGTCTGCTTTTCAAAATAGGGTTTCCTAGTCACTCATTGCACTTTCTCCAGTGATGTGTTCCTCTGTACTCTCCAACATCTTTCTTTCCGCCCTTCTTCCAGTGTAGTACAGGAGTCCTTTCCACTTACCAGCTCCTAGCCATTGGGGTGGTGGATCATGGAGGAATTCTCCCAAGTGTTCACAATTCCACTTATTTGAAAGTAGGGTAGTGGCATTTTGTCTGTGTAGAAGGTGTGACTATCCTCCTGCAGTGAGTCTGATGCTTTATTTCAGATGCTGCCGGCCTTGACTGGATTTTTCCATCTATTTTGTAGTTCATGGCTCCGACTTGGAACCTTCCCTCCTACTGCTGCCTGGATGTTGGTTTCTGGGCCAGCCAACATAAGTCCTCATATCTGAGTGGGCTAGAAACTTCTTTCTACTGTGGACTGAATGTTACATCCCCAATGCTGATTGGTCTTGGACTGGAATTGACCCTCCAGGTGGCATTTCCATCTTTCTGATGTCATCTGGATGTACATTCCTGGGGTTACTTGCTGCAAGTTTTGCTGGATTTTGGAGGCTCCTCTTTCTTTCTGATTCCTAGACCTGAATTGAATGATTGAGGATCCTCTTCCTACCATGGACCGGCCAAGTTCCCCCTGGTGGCACTGGTCTGGACTTGAGTTGACCTTCTGCTTATGGTCTGACATACTCTTGCCACTCTACACACATTCCTTTTCCTTACAGATTTGGAATTTTTACCTTGTTCTACCCTTTGATTGTGACACCTCACCTGTTGGCTCCACATGCACGAAGAGTATACCTGGTTCAGATGTGGTGCAGTCTGCCACAGTAACTTGCTGAATTTGGGTTACCAGTATGGAGTATTTTATTTCACTTCTATTGCTATTTTTACTCAAGTACCAAGACCAGACAAGCAGCATCAGTGGCTGAACAAAGTTCACATGTTGGTGAGCATGCTGCTTCCTCCCCCCGTGTCCAGATCTACATCTTTTCATGAACACATCCCTTGAGGGATGGGGGGCATGGGTCAGTCACCAGGAGTCTTCAGGCTGCTGGTCTGCAGACAAAACCATCTTGCATATCAATATCTAGAACTTTTAGCAGTACGTCAAGCATTGCATCACTTTTTCTCATCCATTATTGTTTGGTGATGGTTCATTCAAGCAATTCTATGGTGGTGGCACATATCAACCCGGTTCTGAGATCTTTGTTTTTGGACATTGGATCTATTATACTGGGCCCATACACATCACATTTGCCTTATTGCATGTCATGTGCCGGGTGCTTTCAATCTCATCACAGATCGTCTGTCATGCCCTGACCAAATACATCCAATGGACTGGGCATTAGATTCACTTGTTTTCAGGGATTTTTGCCATCAGTGTGGTTTTCCCAAATTGGATGCCTTTTCCACAGGCCTCAATACAAAGCTGTCCCTTTTTTGGTCACCTGTACCACTTCCACAGGCTTGGGCTATTGATGCCTTCAACCAGGATTGGTCACATAAATATCTTTATGTGTACCCTCCCATTCAATTGCTTCATTGGGTGATTTCTCTTGTCCACTCTACTCCTTGTTGGGTCATCCTGATTGCTCCCTATTGGTCAGTTTAACCTTGGTTTCCAAGGCTGCAACATCTACTCCAATCACTGCTTGTCCCTCTTCCACTTTCTTCCTCCTTTCTTAGTCAATCTTGATCCCGCATTCTACATCCCAATCTAGATATCCTGCATCTTCACGCCTGGCTATTGTCTGGTACTTGGTGAGATGATTTGGTTTCACACATCGAGTCGCCTCCTTTTAAGCTTGTTCCATATGGCCATCTTCCATGGAAGTACACCAATCCAAGTGGAAAGTATTCTACTGTTGGTCTGCTAACAAGGGTGTTCTACTGACAAGCCTTCTGTGGCTTTTGTGGTGGAATTTTTCACCTGTCTCTTCGACTGTGGGTTTCCTTGCTTTCCAGATATTGGGCAGCCTTCTCCCATACCTTCTGTTTTTCCCAATACCATTAGGTTTTTATTTCCCCTATTCTTACCATGCTTATGCGTTCCTTTCAGATATGTCAACCTCCCAGATGTCCAATACTTCTGGATTAGGACATTAATGTGGTCCTCCATGCCCTTACTTTACCTCCATTTGAACCACTCTCCTTGTGTTTCTTGTTTCATCTGTCCCATAAAACATATTTCCTCCTTCTCTTAGCCTGTGGATGTCGAAGGTCAGACTTGTATGCCATTGATGTTTCACATACCCTTTATCACCTTGCCTATCTTCTCCTCTATCCTGGTCATTCCTTTCTACCTTAGACCTCATCATCTCAGGAGGGTTGTTCATCATTTTTTCATATTTCCTTTCGTTCTGTAACACAAACACTGGATTTGAGCCATCACCTTACTAGATGACGTGGCCTCCTGATACCATTTACACAACCATGCGAGTTGAGCTGTCACCTTACTGGATGATGTGGCCTTCTGATATCATTTACTCACACATGGGTGTTGAGCCGTCACCTTACTGGATGACATGGCCTCCTGATACTATTTACACAACCATGGGAGTTGATCAGTCACCTTACTGGATGACAGCTTCCTAATACCATTTACTCACACACGAGAGTTGAGCTGTCTTCTTACTGGATGACGTGGCCTCCTGATACCATTTACATAAACATTGGCTACCTCTATAGAAATTTGTATAATCTTGACTTTGTATCTGTTATCTTTTTGGGGTGAGACATGCAAGCTGGTATGTGTTAGGGGTACTATGCTTCTATCTTTTAAATAGGTTGTGTCAAATAATTGTTGACAAAGGTAATGTAAGAATTGTGGGATGCTACCCTAGGACCCTTTTGTCTGACTTGAAAGTGAGATTTAACATTATTCTTCTTTCTTTATCCTTTGCAGTAGCAAGTGAGAAATCATAGTGGAAGCAAGAAGTTGGTCAATGTGATGTTAAATATGAACACTATTGCAAATAAATATTTGTTTCACTTCTTCACTTGTTTTTCCTCTGCTGCCTGTGTTTCATTTATTTTCTACATAACATTTCCTGAATCTGTAATTTGGATACTTGTTCATTTGGATATCAGTATACCTGAATACCACACAGTACTTTTAAGTCTTAATAAAAGAGAGTGATGCAATATGTAACTTGCATGCATCATTTTTACTATATATATATATATCTTAATTAATTTCAAGGTATCAAATTAAATTTAAACTATAATGAATTTTATAGTAACATGATGAAGAGTTTTCATATCATTATGTTCAATAGATTGCCACTTACATTTATAGTTGTAAAGTGTGTTTAAGTGTATATTCCAGAAAATGAAATTATTAGATCATTCCAATTCAGCTTAGCTAATATTGCATTGTGCTTCAACGTATCATATTCATGTTAAAGATAACAGGAATATTTTACTGCTAGATAAGTGCACGACATTTTAAATTATTACCACAGCTATAAAAAATTATAGCTTCCCATAAGTGTGGAGAGTTACAGTTTTTGAAAATGGTTTTGACATATGTTTCATATTTAGACAAATATTTCCAGATAGAATGTTGTTTGAAATTGTTACCATTGTTACTAAAATAATACTATACTATAATTTAGAACACGTATATATATATATATATATATATATACACTCAGTAGCTTGTCAGATTTGACATACTGTTCACAAATGAGTAATTTTTATTTTATATTTAGAACTAGCTTTTGTCCTTCTATATGTTGTCTCAGCATCATCCTAATTGTGCATATCATAAATTTTCTTAAAGATCCATTGACAAAAGCAAAAATGTGGAACAAGTGCATAATATTAAAACTTTATGAGATATAGAACTCAAACATGAATGCATGTGGAAAAGGAGAGAGGTGTCAGTATTTTTGTCTGAAAGTTAAGTATCTTGGGCATAAAATCAATCTAGTTTCATTAACTTTCCATCACTCTCTGGTGTGAAAAATTAAATAAAATATCACAAGCTAAGATTTATTTACATGGACTGTATTTAATCTATCAGAAAAGAGTACATGAAAATACATGATATAGACCACTTATCAGACTATCAATTTGTTCATTTTTAAGATGGGAAGAGTATCTGTGGAAGCATAATTATTTTATTACGTAGAAGAAGTGATGAACTTATCTATATATATAAAAGCCACTGTGTCTTGGTAATGCTCAAGTTTCCTCAATGGTTAGCGTACCTGAACCTCAAGTGGAAGTTTCACGTTCAAATACTAGTACAGTTGGGATTTTTTTTTACATAAGTGATGGTGTCCAAACTTGAGTTATTTTAGTATTTGGAAAAACACAATTACCATGATATTTTGAATTAATATTTGTTAACATTGGATTTCAAATACTTGGATATCAATGTGGCTCAGTTGTTACAGTGTTTGACTTTCATGTGGAAGTCTTGTGTTTAAATCCCACTTGAGTTGGGATTTTATGTTAATTTTTTCCATAAATAATACTAACAGCAAGCTCTTTCAATAGCATTGTAAATTAAATCAGGGATTTGAGATATTATTTAACTTTTGAATTAAAAGATGGCATGTTTACAGCATCAAGCCACTTCAGTTTTTCATTTCAAATGAACACTTTTAACATCAACTATGAAATGTATTATAAACTAAAATTCTCAGTAAAACTAAAAATAGTTCAGAAATGGTGCAAGAAATAAAACATTGTTTAGCAAGAGAAGGAAAAGGTAGATGGATGGCATGACAAAATCAAGAAAGCTCAGAAAAATTAGAATAACTCAACTAGAGGGAAAACAATAGACACTGTCAAACAAAGCTCCTAAAGAAACAAAGTGAAAAAGAAATATTGATGTTGAAAGACATGCAAATGGACTCTAGCCCCCTTGTGTCTTCTCTGTGCAGGTGCGTCAACTAGCATGAAATAAATATCTCGCATATTATCATGATAGCGAAAACTGTTGAGTAAAAAAATAAGAATAATTTATTTACCTTCTGTTACATGTGGAATTCATTATGCATAAATAAATGTGAAGTGATATATATATGCAAAATTATGTTTTATCCTCAATTTCTTCTCACAGAGGCTTTGATTGAAAGTTAATTCTCTCTCTCTTTTTCATAACTAAAGTTGGGGTGCATTTTGTTCATCCAGTTTTGAAGGTATATTTGCTGCATGTCAAAGAGTTTGAGCACTATTATTCTCTCAGTATATCTTTTCAAATAAATCTACATTGTGCAATTTTAGACTGTAAGTTATTTAATTGAAGTTTAGTACATTCACTGAATTTTGGGTAGATTAGTTTTGCATGTATGTCTAATCTATTCCTTGGTGAAGGGAACGTGATTTGGAAGGCAAAATAGATTGTTTTATCTATCTTATATATATTCCTGTTTAAAGAGAATATGTTGAAAAAGCTTTATCATAGAATAGTTGTATTATTTACAAACTTTTAATTAACAATTAGTGCCCTGGTATAATATATGTATAGTAATCTAGACATTCTTGCTGACATTAAATTACTTGGTAAGATTTTCATTACAATTGTAAATCCAATGAGTTGCAGACACAAATCCATTAATTTCTTTGATTTAAATGTTTTTCCTCATTAGGCAGTGAAATACTTGGAACGGGTTTTAATACATCATCACCAGTTCAAGGAAAAAGAACGACTGCTTGCTAACAAACAGCAAAATGCCAAACAAGAGGGGGGAAAAGTACCTGGACAACCTGATCAAAAGAATGAACAGACAATTTCAAAAGCAAAAGAGTTAGATCCTCGAACATATTGTAAACTAGGTCATTTTCTGCTTTTGCTTGAAGATTATGCCAAAGGTATAACCTTATTTTCCGTACTTATGTCGTCGTTAACTCATATTTTATAATCTTTCCTTATTAGGCAAATGGTCTCTGGATAATTAAGATAATTAAGCACCACAGCTATCTTTCTGTAGAGTTGTTGGACAGATACATTTATTTAGAAATGATATCAAGTGATTTAGTTTATTTTGTACCAGTTATGTATGACTTAACTTTAAGAATTACCTCTTAACCTCATAAAAATATGAAGTGAAAGGTAGCATCTCAGATCTGACTATCTCATAAAGTTGGAATAATATGACTTTGTGTGTTACATCATAAAAATCATACTAGTTTCCATCCTGAAATGGGGGGATTAAGTATCTTGTACAGTAGAAATAGCTCATTTAGCTTCACCACATAGCTATTTAATAGAAATTTAATATCTAGTTTTGATAAATTTCAATTTCTGTAGAGAAATTCCTAATCTTTTAGAAAGGATTTACAGAGGATTGATTATGTTATAGTAAAACAATCTTAAATATGCAAATCAGCAAGTCATGTGACAACCATGATCAATATAAAGTTATGGTGGAACTGCATGTATCATAACTACAGTTTGACATTGATCAGCATTTTGTATTGCGTGATGTCACTGAAAACTGATCTGTTTTGAGATCATAAAGGTGTTTTCAGATTGGGGGTTTAGGATTTCCAAGGGGGAACCCCTTGTACTTAATTTCTTTGTAAAACAAAGAAATATGAATCCACTTGGAGAACCAGGACCATCGTAAAAGAGACCTGCAACAAGTCATACATTAGCCTTGGAAAGCAAAGTGTGGCATTCTGTAACAGATGAAAGCCCATGAATGTATCAGAAAGTTAGTGGCAAAAAATGTCAATGTGTCTCAAGCAGCATTGCATAATGTAATCAAGTTTCTACCATGATATTTCTGTTCAGTCATTACATACATCAAGCAGCTGAAGAATGAAATGTGTATTTGTGCTGTTCCATGTGAGGATATACAGGCCAAGTCACCAGATGCAGCACTTATGGATTTCTGTTGAAACAGGAACTGGAAGTTATCATCCTTGTTCAATAGATATATTATGGAAAGGAGTAGGGGTGTGTTTTGGATCTGACAGCCTTACAGTAAAGCACTTTGCAATGGAAACCATACTGCAGGGCTATTGTCAAGATGAGCATTTGTCAGATAAAGCATGACCATCATGCTGAAAATTTACTGTAATGACTTGGTGAGGCTCCAAAAATCATTTTAATATAATGGACTCAACCTCTACACATGTTATAAATAAACTTGTATGTAGGTGTTTTATTTAATGAGTATGTTATCAAACTAGTAATTCTAATCCATTCATTTAATGATAATGTCTAAAAAGTAAGTACAAGGAATACATATGATATAATATATTTTACATTCCAGCTATGTCTGCATATCAAAAGTTCTACGCTTCAAAAGAAGATCATTGGAAGGTAAGATTTTTTATGTACATGAAACTTAACTACAGATGCTCTTAATTGAAAATATATATTTTTCCGAACTTTTCAAAGCATTACAAGTGGGAGGTATTCATATTGATTAACGAAACATTTTTTGTCTGTTACTAAGATCTAATTATTTTTTGAAAAATTCATTCCAATATGATATCTTACCACTTCTCACAAAATAACTTTTCTCAATTAGTACTGCCCTCTATTGGTGCATATTTTCAATGTTTGCCAGTAGCCATCCACCTCCTGCTTTTGTCTATTCACGTGTAAATGTTTATGCAGCAGCTGTTCACCAGTAGGAGTGGGACACAACCCCTATCGTAACCAGTCAGTGTCCTCTCCACATTTGCACTTCTCGATTGGCAGTAGTACTGTACAGACATGCTTGTTTTTTCTCAAACATTTATCAACATTTTCCATTATACTACAGACTTAGTTTTTCTTTATTATGTTTTTTATTTCGTTATTTACAGGGTACTTTTTGCTAGTGTATTGTGGATCCCACTCTGTGATGAATGGTGCCTGACCAGGTATACTTTGTTTTGAAAATCCACACTGTCCATCCTGTGACCATGCTCAATGTTAGTTACATTGTAGCTCTTCCTAACCTGGACCTAATGTATAATTCCAGGTGTTGGTTGTGTGTCTCCATTCAATTGTCATTTGTGCCAAAACAATTACGTCACAGGATTAGGTTATGCACATCATAGAGATGGGGGGTTCAATAGGACCATTAGAAGTTCTGTCTATTGGTCCTTTGCTTGATAAGTATTTTTGTTCCAGACCATACACTCCTAGACACACGAGTAAAGCAGATAGGGGTTGCTGCCCATCTCTGATGCTCTGTGACATTGAGAATCTTCATACTGTGGACCTAATGTACAATTCCAGATGCTGCCAGGTTTTGGCTGTAGCACAATATATATATATATATATTTTGCAGTTTGCCTCTCAGGCTGAGACATTTCTCCTACCTACCATTCTCCAGATGCTTTTCCCAGGGGGCCAGGTGTTGGTTGGAGATGATCCAGCTCAGTAAGTCCTCATATGTGTTCTGAACAGTATCCCTCCTTCTACTGTAGACTGGATGAAAAATGCCTAATGCCGCCAGTTTTTGGACTGGAGATGCACCCCAGGTTTGTGTTCCCTTTATCTGCCTATCATGTTTGCGACACAGTCATAAAAGAGCGAAGAGTATACCTGGATCAGATGTGGTGTGGTCTCCTGCTGAGATGTGATATTTTCTTTTTTGATTCCACACCTCATGGTTTCTCTTTGGGTGCTTCCTAAAGGGGATAATTTTTTGACCATCCTTTCCACCAGTTCAATGTTAGATTCTAGCTGTTTTGAGGTAAAAGATCATATTGGAAGTTAATACTTTCCTAATCTGAAAATGTATTTCCAATAGATAATTACCTCTTCTCACATATCCCACCCAGCTTCTCCACTACCGGTGATATGTGGTGTGGGAAGGGAAAGACTTTACAGGCTGGTGGTCTGATAGGGATCTGGGCACTTCTCTGGGTCTTCCCAGTGCAATTTCTCTCTCCATTTTTCTTTGAGTGGAGCCTGGAAGACTCTTACCATTCACCAGTTCCTAGCCACTGGGGTGGTAAACCATGTAGAATCCTGATCGGTTGGGCTTAATATGTTCTCCTCTTGCAGCCAGAGTCTGTTCACTGAAGTCGAGGTGAGCACACACTGTATGGAAAACATAATACATAACTAATATGTTCTCCTCCTGCAGCCAGAGTCTGTTCACTGGAGTTGAGGTGAGCACAAAATGTATGATATGCCCCAACCACACTATACATATTGGGTTACTTACTGCTTGTGTGCAAGTGCTTGGATGGTCATGTTCTTATTCCTTCTGTCCCTGTAACACACGAGACTCATTTGCATCTTCACCCCCTTGCTTTCTGGGTGAAGAGTATGCTCTGGTTGAGACGAGATGTGGTCTTCGTCAGGCGTGTCCTATGGAAACCCTGCAATTGGGTGTCAGACTCCATGGGCTTCCCTTCGGCACCTTCTGAAAGAAGCTGATATAGGTAATATTTTGCACCAGCCCCTCTGCCATTAAAGTATAGTATTCTAGCATATCTGTCATTTGCCATCAATAATTGTGGAGAAGAATAATAAGCATGCATATTTTATGCATAATAAGGTAACAGAGAAGACTACAGTAGTTTTGTTTCTTCTTTAATTTTTTGGCTACAAAACTACCTTTTTGTTTGATATTACCTTTTTGACATATTTCAAATTAACATTAATTCTTGTAAAAGTGTTTCAATTACAGGAATGATGGTTTAAAGATACTATCTCCAAATTTACATCTCCACAGTCAACCTTTATCAGTTATTTATCATTGATAGTTTTGAGTGTTTGTGTTTTGAGTATGGTTTGAATTGTAAGTTGGTAAAAGGTAGCAAATGGAGGCTTCTGATAATTTTGGTCTTGAGGCCATATTTGTATGTAGTAATTAGCAAGGTTGCAATGTAGGATCAATATTTCATAGTTCTTTATAAGAACAGTGTAATTATAATGCTCTTATTTGCATAACAGCTTTATCTAGAGATTTTGTGTAAATTTATTCTTCATCTCAAATGCTGTCACTATATATATATATATATATATATATAT
>NW_013665735.1:1035313-1042232 GCF_000517525.1 Limulus polyphemus | reverse complement strand
TATATATATATATATATATATATATATCAGGGTTATATTATACCCTCATCACCATGATGCATGAATATATTTTGAAACATGACCTTTTGATTAATGAGAGGCATCATTATTTTCTTTAGAAATATGTAACATATTTAGACAATGAATTACACATCAAAAACCAACTTAAAATTGAGGACAAAAGCAGGTGTTTTCTTTGAGCTCTTGATCTCTGCTATGCTTATTTCACAAGTTTATGCTCCAATGTAATTTGTTTTTAATTTTGTACATAACGTGGGTTTGTATTTTATGCTAATATAAATTGTATTCGCCTTTTGTGAATTTTGGTCTGAACTTTACTTTTTTAATTTGCCTTCACTCTTTTCTTTTTAAAGTAGTGCTTTCACATATAACATTAAAGATCCCAGAAGATGTTTTGCTGCCCTTCATTGATTCAATAGTTTAAAAAATTATAAAATGTATGTATGAACAGTACTAAATTATTGTTTTCTTATAGAGAGCTTTTTTGCACAGGCTGGATTATATTTATACCTTTTACTATTCTTCAATCTTGATATAGTACAAAACACTTAAAACTCATTTAAGGAAAATTGGGTTCTTTTGGATTGAGACTGGTAGATGATTCACATATTTACTGAGAAATTAAAAATACATGTGTGGTTTATTGGAAAAGTGCTTATATTCAACCAACAAATTGCTGAAGATCCTGACACACTTCTAACAATGCCAATTTTTTTCCCCACTTGGCTATGTAACTTAGTTTACATAGGGAAAGGAAATTATTTCATATTTGTTGCTAAGCCTATAAATGATATTACATGTAACCTAAGATAGTAGTTTAACATACTGATTTATAAAGGCTTTTTCTCTTACGTTGTTTTAAATCATTCCTGGAAATGTTATGAACTTGATCAACTGGAATTAGTTTAGATTCTGAATAACTAGGCCTTCTATTCTGATTAAGGCTCATCCAGTTCTATAAAACTACTGTAACATTCTTGTTTATTTTGCATACTTTTGGCATTTCAGGAAAACCATAACTTAGTCAATTTGCATATCAGTGAGAAAACTGCATCAACAAAAGATGCCTATTGGCCAAAGTTGTAATGGGTTATTACAAAGAAGGATAAAAAATATTATATTACTATAAAAATAACAGTATGATTTTACATTTCACTTTAGTTATTTAGCATTTAACTTTGTAAGAATTATACCGGAAACAAAATATATTTAAACCATTAGCAATTTATGAGATCACAAAATTTATATATGCTATATTGTTTTATATTGTTGCTCGGGCAAAATTCTTGGGTCATTCTTTTCAGTACAGTTTCTGAGAATTAAATTTGTGCTTATTTCCATTTGTAAACACTTGATTATATATTAGAATTTTTTAAAATTGTGTTTTGGTTTTGTGGGCAGCAGTTTTAGTTAATTTAGTAATTAATTTTTTTATTCTATGGTTATTTATTATTTCTTCAAAAGCTATCTTAAAATCTTGCATATTAAGATATGAGGATTCCACTGGCGATTAAATTTAATATTGTGAACAGTTTTACAGTGGAAATGTTTAATTGTTTAGAAAAAAACAACATTTCCACTGTAAAGCTGTTCATGATATTAAATATCTTAAAATCCATTTATTCTCCTGGTATGGTTTCATTATACAAAGTAATTTCTATTCTAGTTTAAATTTGTTGCTTGCTTTTGGCATGAAATTTTGTAAGAAATTTTTTCGGGTCATTAAGTTCAAAATAGCTAGACATAATACAAAGCAAAAATCAAGTTCCATTATTAATTCAAATGTAATAACCACTAATTAAAAGTTCTTTTTTTTTTGACAAAAATTAACTGCTCATTAAAACCACCTATAGTGATTTTCATGGAAATTGTTTTCCTGAAATATTGATGGAGATATATATTTTACTGCTTTTTTTTCATTATTTGATAACTTCGTTTCTTCCATTTAGGATGCTCCTTTTCTTTATGGACTAGGTCTTGTGTACTTTCATTTTAATGCCTACCAGTGGTAAGTCTACTGTTGAAAAAAATTAAAATTGTTATTGAGTCTCAAGCAGAATAAGTAGTTAATTGAAGGTAAAAACAACAACATGGATTTATTAAATTCATTTTTCCAGAGTAGTAGCAGAATGTTGTAGGGAGAAATATAGTTGTCTTAGAATATAAGGAAATGTATATTTGATGAACTCTTGACAGTGATTGTGAGATGTGGAAGATGACATTTCTAGGTATAAAAAGTTAGTTTGTATATTTTTATATTTTAAGATATCTTTTTTTTTCTGCTTTTTCCAGAATATATTTTAGGTTATTTTACACAAGTGTAATTCATAAATCAAAATGAGGAACATCTTTTTTGTTTTCATTAGATATGTGACAGTAATCATTATATGTGTATTGCACAAAATGTATGCTTATGATGTGAAAACAAAGGTTATTAATTTTTTGATGTACTATTTTGTGTGCTACAGATTCAGGTATTTTATTAAGGATTCCAGTTTACCTATTAAGAAAAAAAAAAACACTACAATACAATTAGTGCTAAACATAGATATTTTACAGCTAGTTAGTGATGATTTAGCTGTGTTGTCTAAACAGAAAGTGCTTCTTTTGAAATATGCTACATTCATTTACTTAATATATTTTCAGTTTGACAGTTTTCTATAGCCAGATAATTATGGTGTATATGCTAAAAAATTATAGAATATCCCAAATTTATAAACCAGCTTTATTAGATGTGAATAATTAATTACTTTTTCTGTTCTCAATACTATATGAATATTTGTTGAACAGTAAATAGATCCTAATTTTTTAAGTTTAATGGAGATACAATTTATAAAAAGACATATATTTATGAGCATATGTATTTATTTATGTATGAATTTCTCAAAATACATGTATGTATGTATATATACATATATACACACATACATACATGTGTGTAAATGTGTGTATCTGTTCATTTGTGTGTTTGTATGTATTTTTGTGTAGGTGTGTATATGTACCTTGTACATCTGGTGTTATAATTTGTTGTGAGGAAGTGGTTGAAATTTGTTTAGAGTTTGGCAACTGTTTCAATTTTACTGCCTTAATGATGTGAGTGATGGCTCAACTGAGCAAGGAGATTGGTAGAAAAATATGTGAAGCTGACAACAAATGAAAGTAATGTTTAATATTGTGTATAACAAGATTCATTTTTCATTAAGTCAAGCATTTGGTGTTCTATAGTTCAAAATAGTGGAAGGAGAGGGCTATGTCTCCATTTATAGCATTACTTTTTAAGTCTGTCACTACTGGACATCTTTTCTGAAAAGTAAATATATTGCTACTATACATACATTCCCTTCACAAAAATATAAATGAAGGAAGAAGATAGTACTCCGAAATGCTGTACACTGTTGTACTATAGTTTAAAATGAAAAATATAATGCAGGTTAGATTTGGTATTTTTTAGCACTGTTTTTTTTAAACAAAGTAAAAAAATAAACTTCCTGAAACTTTTTTTTGATATTAAATCATTTTTAGCTTGGTATAAAATTATAAAATAGAATCTGCACAAGGATACACTGGCATAAATACAGATATATTTAAAATTTATAATGCCTAGTTTAGAATGGCTATGTATACAAAAATAATTTGTGTATTCCAAACTACAATTTTTTTTTAAATTCTGACAGGTTCTTTTGAGTTTTATAAATATTATACTCTTGTCATCGAGTACATACAAATTTCTCAACAGAATGCTCATTCTTATGAAAACTAAAACATTGCCTAGCATTAAAAGTTTAAATAGACCAAACACTTTCTTAACTTCTTGTTCATACTTAATAGCACTAAAGATGTTAATAATGTGAAAGTTAGACTAAGCCCTTTTATTTATATAAAATTATTCAACCTAAATCATCCTGGAAGCTTTTATTACACATTTCTGGCTAACTTAAAATTTATTGTATGTACATTGGCTACATAGTAAGATTGTAATGATTCACCAAAATTAGGATTCATCGTGGATCATTGGCCATGGCTCAATAAGTGGTTTGTTTGTGCAGAGTTTGGTTCATTTCAGTTGTTTTTCTTCTTTTTTCGAATATTTTTTTATATTATATAAAAACATGCTTTAAATAATTATATGATCAGTCTGTGTACTGTATAACCATTCTAAATACAGATCTTATTATTTTTGTTAGTGTGGCTTGGACATTTTGTTAGTCAGGTTTCTAATTTCTTGTAAATACTGCATATGAAATTATTCATTAAATGGTAAACCAAACTACCATGTGCTGTGCCAACAATGGCTGACTCATTGAAGTGTAAAGCAGGAGATGCACAATTGTTCTACAAATCAACTGTTTGGAAATGTTTTGGGTTTTAAGTTTTGGATCAAATTCTATTCTGTAAACAAGACAACTGAATGAGTCGCATACAATTGAGCACATGGCAGATGTACTGGATGAGGCTGTATCTTCTTGGGACATGAAATATTCTTAATATTCTAAATATTTCTCACAACCATTTATGAATGATAGAAAATTGAAGTAAAATAATTGATAAACATATTAAAAAATAAATCAAAAATATTAAATGGGATATTATATAATCAGCAGACCACTGTTGGGATAATGAAACCTGTCTTGTAAGGTTGATATTTCAACACAATAATGGCCATGCAAATATACAAGATACAAGATTTCATCTATAGATTACTAAATTAATATATACTACAAAATAATGGAAGTTTTCTTCTTTTTATGTTTCTCCAGTTCTAGTAATGTAGCTTCCTCCTTGATCAGTATGATGTTGAAGTAACAAATGAACAGTAGTATGAATGACCTTCAATAATGCATTGTTTCATATTACAAATGCATTATTAAAAGAAAACAAAGCATGATATAAATAATAATTTACAATATGCTTTCAATTTTATTAACTATAACAATTTTAAGTAGTCTATAATAATAATAAAAGGGTGTGTGTCTGTGAATCTCTGTGTGTGTGACTGCCATAACTCCAAGAGGAAAGAACCTAGAAACTTGAAATTTCGCACACATACTAAGTGGATCCTGAGAGTGTGTACCTGGGTATTATTACTTATTCACGTGTGTAATCGTGCACATCTTTTTGTGAGGTAAGTAAGAGAGAAACCATATACAAAAGAATATGTGACCACCATAAGCTCCTAGAGCAAACAATCTAGAAACCTGATATTTTGTACCCATACTAAGTGGACCCTGAGGGTGTGCACCTGGATATTATTGCTTATCTGTGTGCATACACATCTTTTTAATGAAGCAAGATAGCGAAAAACCACATAGAAAAGAAGTGGTTCCTTATATAACAACTTCTAATATATAGAAAAGCCAGTGCGTTTTGGTAATATTGTATGCCAACAATGGCTTTTATATTCATGTTGCTTAGCAGTGAAATTATAACCTAATATTGTTAAGAGGCCATGTGCTGAAAATATAAAATAAAATGTATAAACTACAAAATTAAAAGAATATATATTTGCTGTTTTCTGATTTAGAGGCTCGATTAATTAAAGAGGTTTGATTTTTTATTATATGTTTTATTTTATAGCTTTAAAATCGCAGGAGAAGTCAGAGGGAAGGTTATGTTTATAAAAGGCCACATCCCGTAAAGGAGCAACAAAGATATATAGATTATACTTTTATGCTAAAATGGGTTCAGAATATACACACTGCCATAGTCATCTAGAATAAATCAGCCTAACAACCCGAACGAAGCCGGGTACTTTCGCTAGTATTATAATAAAGTTGATGTAATATATGGCCTCTTCTGGAGTTTTTAGGATCGGAACTAGTTTTATCAGGTCCATATATACTGATTTATTTGAAGTATGATTGAAATTTATTTAGCGAAGTCAGTTGGTTTGTGTTTTTTAAATTAGCACGGGCAAGAATTAACATACAGCAATTAATATATTTATAACTATTCAATACAAATTTGAGTTTAATTTATCCTATTTTTGTCTGTTAACATTCTGATACATTGTGTACCTGTGTTATTATGTAGTGATGATGCAAATGCCATCCCTATTATCTTGTTTGCATTGTTTTTTAAGGATTAATATTAGCCATCCCTACATTTACATTTTTTTGTGGAAAAGTTTTTCTTTACTTTGACTGTTATGGGCCCGAATTGAGAAATGTTTTCAGTTATAAATCAGTACCAAAAGAAGCAGTAAAGGGGGAGGGGGGAGAGAACACCACCAACAAAATACCACAAAATCTCTAACTGATGCCTCCTTAGATTTTATATCCCAATTTTATCTGATATTGTGTGGAGCTTTTCTGCAGTGAGCTAAGTGAAGGACCTAAATCTTTTGTGCTGAAGATTTATTGCTAGGAGGAACGTGAAAGGGAAGTGTCAGTGGGAAAACAAAGAACCCAAGGAGTCATTATTATAGTTCCTGCTTGTACCAACAGTATTTGCTTAGTAGTGCTAAATGACGATTAGACATTACCTGTACAGGTTTTATATTGTTATTTCAAAGATGCCTTAAAGTATTACTGTTTCAGGTGTAAACATATTCCTTGCATTTTCTTTCGAATTTTCGTTGACGACAACTTAGTCGGCACGTTTGATGTGAATGCAGGTGTACGTAAGGTAGCATTTGAGGTCGCATGCTCTCTGTCCCGGCAAATATTGTTATCTCAGAAGCACAGCCGTTTATATTATACTAGCAAAATACACGCACTCCGGGCAGGTATAACTGCTAGTTCCAGCGGAAGGCTATTGGGCCTGCAGCCCAAAGACAGACCTACGGCTATTTCTGGAATTGTCTGACAGTTCTACAACAATGTACTCATACTTGACATTCAGTAATGTTCACTATCCATGAGAAAAAGGATTTTATTGTAATTTTAGTTTAAAAATGAGC
>NW_013665735.1:1031902-1035010 GCF_000517525.1 Limulus polyphemus | reverse complement strand
AAAAATGAGCTATCATCACAACATTACATCACAGAGTAGATTTTATTCAAGTATTTCTTGTAGACGCAGTTATCAATGAAAGTGCCTTCTTTTTCTGTTGCAACACTCATGAGATTTTCACTAAAGAAAAACAATTTTTTTATTGTTTTATATTTGAAACTTACTCCTTTTAGTTTGTAATTTTTATTGGCTAAATCTGAAACATATCATTTTTGTGGAAATTTTAATTGTTTTATTTATTGCTAAGCTATAAAATACTGGTTAGTTATAAAAATATTACCCAGTTATGATCGTGCGGTAGTTTCCTAGATCCGAGTTTTGGACGTATACATCGCAAGCTCCATTATAATAAGATACAGTTAAATCGAACTATTTCTAGTTAGCATTAATATTGTCAATTTTCAATGGATATTTTACGATTCTCTTCCCAATTTCGTGTTTGATATTTTAAAGTATTGCTTGGCAACCATCCTTTAATTATAACTCAACTTTTTTTCTTTATTGAATGATAATAGTATTACTTGTAACTTGTCCTCAGTGGCTCAGTTGCAAGTTTGAGGAGTTGTGACGCTAAGAACCAAGGTTTTGATACTTGTGATGGTCAGAAGACATTACATTGTGTAGCTTTGTGATTAACAACAAATAAACAGTACTTGTAATTGATCTGTCTGGAGAACTGTTCCATTATGTAATGCTGTCTTACATTACTATTTTAATTAAAACTAAAATTGTACAGCACACTTTACTGTTTGTGTAAGATACTGAGTCTAGTATGTATTTTAATATCTTTTAAGTTTTAGATCGTTATCGCTGTGTTGCTGGGGGACATTACCAATGTGATCCATGAGCTTTTTGGATACGCTTTTCTAAACTGTATGTTCACATAGGTGCTTATGGGTCTCTGATTTTGTTCGTTACAGGGTACCTAATAACATATGACTTCCTTACACCAAATGTTGTAGTAGGCAAATAGGTTGTTCTGTTAGTTGTATTTATTTAAAAACATAACTACTCAGTATCGTGCGGTATGATAAATAGATTTCTGTTTTTAAAATACGTGCCACTGTTTGTTTACTTTCTGTAAGTACATTAGGCATCCTAAAGTAATAAAATAAGGAGAAGGAACGAGTGTTCAGTTCATACATAAATTTGTTAATATACATATACGCATCGTTACAGTAGCTTTTCTTTCGTGCATTCTTGTTTAAACGGTTTTTTTATACTATTCTCAAGGGTTGGAATTTTATAATATATTTGATAATATACGTTGGACATGCTATATTCTGTTAAAGATTGTATATCGTTATAAGTTGTATACTTGGCAAAACCCATAAAGCACACGTTATGTACTGTACCGTTAGGATTAGTATTTTAGCAGAAGTATCTTTGTTGAAGTTTAATCCGCCCATTATGTCCTAATGTTTACTAAATTTATTTATCCTCTTTTTAAAAAATTCCGGCATCAGGAACTTTGACTAAACTTCGCACAACAGTCTTTAATAAGTAATCAATTTACGTGGCCATTATCAGATGTTGACGGTGAATTAGTACCTCAAAGAAATGGTGGTATCACACCTCTAATGTGGTGTTTATACGTAAAAAGTACATTTTCAATGAATATCTATGCATATTTACGACTAAGAGTCTATAACAAAGGGGGGAAGTAAATGTTAGTGTGGTAAGTGTAACATTCTTATCGTGGTTAATGAATTCATTCAAGATTTCAATAGCGTATTCTGACTGTGATTTTCATAAATAGTTTTTAAATGTAGAACATGGAAGAAGTCGTATTATAATAGGGAAAGTATGAAATAGCTCGTTACAAGATCATTTCGTTAAGTCTGATCTGAGTATTTAATGTGTGTGTTTTTCGTAGCTTTTTGAATTGTTTTGGCTTTACTGAGTGAAGTAGGTCAGGTACATTCAATAAGTGATGCGTATGTTTCAAATTACACTTCTTTCTATGCTGAGGAAAGTTGCGGTTTTTGACGTGAGCTGCTATTGGTTGAGATATTTTCTCTGTTGTGCTGTAGTGTTTTGTCCGGTTTTATTTACCTTCCCCACTTTTCACCCCTTCTCCCACGCCCCAAACCTCTGGTGGCAGTCTGAATAGCGTGGGAATTTTTTATGGTGCAGAAAATGATAGTCTGAAGTTTCTTCGCAATTCACGTATAGCCACGAACTTCAAAGTGACACTTTTTTTTTTCGTTCTTACTCACATATTAGTGTGTTACAGTAAATTCAAGATTTAAAGCTCAGAATTAAGTAAGGACCGTTTAAGATTTATATTATATTAGAAAACATAATAAATTAATCGTTTTAAAGGTGATACACGCATAAGCAGGAATCTGTGATCAATTAGAAATATTCACATCCTTTAGTAATGGTAACTTGTCTGGGGTAGCTGGGAGGGAAGAAAATCTTGTTTGTGAAATAATAATTTACGTCACATTACTACTGATACCAGGTAAGATTATGTTTTAGTTTTAGTGTATTTTTTTTAGTTTCTTCATTTCCACATTTATTTTTAGAAACTTTAATATTCTCTGTAAGTTGTTATTAAACCGTTACGCTTTTACGTTCCTATTAATTTATGTCTGTCTGTCGTAAGATTCTAAAAATCTAGCAGTTAGGTTCTCTACTTGGCTGACAGTGCTTTAAAAGTCTTATAAAATTTAAAAAACTCGTTGTTCAATTATACAAGTGTCATATAGGGGATTATACAAAGTTTCAAGAAAAAAATAGATCTATTAAACCAGTAGGAAATCCTATGTAGTAATTTCGTATTTCGTCATACTTGCGTTATTTTCTTATCCCGCCTTTTACTTATAAGTAGATTGTACAGTATTGTTTTAGATTTTTTTTATTATTACAGCGCGAGAAACTGAAGTGAAAACGTACATTGTTCAATCAGTTTTAGTATATAAAATATCTTTGCTTTAGCTACAAATACTATAAAATCATATTTTAAGATGTTCTGTAATTCAGAGTGCAATTATTACCTAATTCTCTCTCCCTTTCCGTTTCGTAAATATAATATATCAGGAAATCAGTTGACTGTTTAAGTACCGGTGTATGGTAGTATTAAGAGAAGAATGCCTGAATACA
>NW_013665735.1:1016669-1031023 GCF_000517525.1 Limulus polyphemus | reverse complement strand
ATTCATGTCAGTATTAAGAGAAATGCTTTTACGAGATTCACACGCACACGCAACTGATAGCGTAACAATGTTTTTGTAAAGCAAAATGATTTTTACGAACCTTTGGAACAGAGTGACCAGACAATTTTCGAACAAAAAACAAGTATAAACGGTATGCCCAGATAGATTTAAAAGGCTAAATAATTTATTAGTTCGTTTTCACCAGGCAACCAGACATAATTATAAACTAATCATAGAATACTCTCATCATGGGTAAAGAAGATTGGCCTGGTCTTGAAAAAAACTTGCTTACGTATGACAACTTAGCATTGTCCCATCAAATGTTTTTAGCCATTACTTCATGATGTAGCAGCAATATTAAAAGTTTGTAGATTGTTACCAGAGGTATGTTCAGTAGCTCAGCTGCTTGACGAATCACAGAAGATACGTTTTTTCAGTTATTAGGTTTAATCTTGAAACATATTGATGTTAATTTTAGAAAGATTGTCATGCAGATGAAGACATGTTTCTTTAGAGGGGTAGCTTTTTTGTGCTTAATTTGCTTTACATATTAAAGTTCTTAGTTATCCTGCAGCCGTTAAAAGTTAGAATCTACTGATATATTTGGTATTTATAGCCTTTAAATCCGTTTTGTTCGGTTTGGGTGGTCTGTTATCAGGCCATCTACTGTATTCGTGAGGCTTTATTGATTGTTATGTATTGTTTCTTTGTGAATATTTTATGGCTTTTTGGTTGTTACGAATCGATTGTGAGAACTCTTAGCTGTGGTTCCCGAAATAATTGTTTTATGATCGTCGGGGATTGAAGTTAAAAGTTTTCCTAATTGGTGTCGTTATACTGTCGTCCCAGTGATCAATGACACTCCCCACCCCACCGTGAACTCGTCAGGTTTAGACATTATAATAGGTTGTCAGGTTTTATCCTTTAATTACCCATTAGTAACGGTGACAGTCAACGTCATCCTGACCAATTTCACAGTCTTAATGCCAACGGCTAGTCTAGGCTGAGTAGAATTCCACATCCAAAAAGTTGATTACTAGCTGTAAAGTTTTCTGGCTTTTATCTCTATGCGCTGATGATTGAGAAACAACGTTACTGTTGACGGTTCTGTTCAACTGTCTTAAAGACCAAGCTAGTAGTTCCGCGAACCTTAACTTATATAGGAGGTGTAGGAAATGCACAGTAGTTAGTCTCATGATAGCTTTTAGACTAAACGTGTGAGTGTTCAATTCAAGATTTCAAGCAAAATACTCAGTATTCCAGCACCGAGTGAGAGGTTATAGTAATAGGTAATTATTTTAGTTTTTTTTCATTATAAGTTAGAAATAATGAATAAATACTCCCAAATCCAGTAAATAAGATTGCCAAGTATCAGATTTTATATGTATTTAACTTATTTGCCGTTAAAGAAAATATATTATTTTAGACATTGTTTTAGATATTACTGGTGCTCTACTAGGTGATATTTAAGTTATATGTTTTGTACATGATTCTAATTTACGATAGTAGCCGAAGTTTACTAATTAGAACCGGCTAAGTAGCAGTAGTAATACAAGTATTTTTTATTATATTCGTAAGATATCCGTGACTTTGCTGAATCTTATAAAATAAAAAGTAGTTATTCATTCTGTGAAGATGAAAAAACAACAACTTTAATTTTAAAGCTTAGGTGCAAAGCTCGCAAGTTATATTGATTGTAATTTTTTTCTTAGAACATTTAGAAAATGACATCTGGATCCAAGTGCCATTGAGAGATTTTATAAAAAGTATAACAGAACACTGCATGTATATGTAGAAGTAATATTTTTTTTTACACATTTGGTGATTAATACTTAATTTCATCCTTATAATTTTATTGTTTGAAGATATTGTATGATAATAGAAAATATATATTTAAATAGAGTGACAAATTTGTATAGTTGAGCAATTGCAAATTGTATAAAACTTTAACTTTAGAAAAATCAAAAAATTAAACACCATTGATCTATGCATGCAGCAGTAATTGTAAAATAATGTTAGACTTGGGGTTTTGATTGCAAATATTTATAAAATATGTTTTTTTTTTTCAATCAGGAGTCATGACCATTTTTCAGTAGATTTTTCTAGTATGTTTTGATTTTGGAAGGCATAATTTATTACACAAGTCTAATTTCAGTAATTCTTTTAGTGTTTATAATGGTTTTTTGAAGGAAGAAAAAATTTCAAATAAATATAACAAAAGATAGTGCTAATTTTTAAAAATAACATTTAAATTAAAATTAATTTTCCACAGATAATTAAGAAAAAAATTGAAATTAATGTATGCATTTGAACATAACTTGAATTCAGTTAGTCATTCATAGTGTACATAATGGTTTGATGTAGGAAAACAATAATTAAAAAAGAAAATTTCTTTGTTAAGGAGAGAAATTAATGTAATTAGTCTTGTGTTATGAAGAAAATAATCAACATTATACTTATGAGACTATTCAAGAAATCAATAGAATTGACTTTCAAGAATAGTTTTCCAGTGTACAAGTAGAATAGATCGGTATTTGTATTAATAGGCAACAAAAGTAGATTAAAGAGTAATTAGTTAGAAGATTTGGTTTACAAATGTATGAATGGACAGAATTATGAAAGGATGGATCAGTTAGAAATGTTCAGGAAGGAATGATGACTGGGTATAAGTAGGGGAGGGAGGCAAAATGTTGTACTGAAAATAAAAATAATTAATAAGTGATTGTATGAATGCATGTAATGCGAAAAATAAACAAATTGCATTGTGTTTGCTTTTAGTCAGCTGAAAATTCTCAGGTTAGATGTATCATTCTTGTCTCATAGTTTTATTCACAGAAAAGCTGCCTTTTCATAGTATTTGTTAAATACTGGTGTTAATATCTTAATTTGTTGAGTACAATTTTATGTTTGTAATATATAGTAAATATTAAAAGTGTCATGCTATAGTGGTCACATCAGAAAGTCACCACTCTGGGTTTTACAGTTTTGTAGCATTTGCTTGTGTGAGTTTTGATTGTGTTACATAAAGAATCTCCTATTCTAATAAATTCTTATAAATGATAGAAATTCAGGTTGATATTTATTCATTTTAAATAAAGTTACTTAAATTTCAATTAAACTATACATTCTAACAGTGGAAGATACATTCTGTGTTAGATTTTGGTAATGCTTTTAGATCATATCTGTTTATTAATACTCTTAAAATACTTTTGGGTCTTAAGTCACTTTACATCAGACCAATATTGAATAGTTTCTAGTAAGTACATTAATTTATTTCTAAGTTTGATCTGTGTTTGTTGATATTGTATGAAAATGAATTGTATCCCTGATTTCCTAGAACCAGTAAATATATGAAACATATGTTTGTATGTGTTATTGTTGTTTGTGTTGGTGGCTGTATCAATAAGATGCTTTTCTCATAACTGTAATGTTTCTTCTTAAAAACATAATTACTTAGTACATATGGAACTTGCATTTTTATTGATAAAATCTGAATTTCTGTGTCCAATAAACATTTTATTAAAGATGAACCGTGTTTATAAGTTTTATAAGTGAAAGCTTCTGAGAGTTGTTTCTCATGGTATAATTTTTTTATAGGTCAATCAAAGCATTTCGACAAGTTCTGTACATTGACCCAAGTTTTATACGTGCAAATGAAATACACCTTAGACTTGGGTTAATGTTTAAAGTTATAGCTGATCATGAATCATCTTTAAAGGTGGGCATTATAAATGTTTTTGTGTAAGCTATAAAATAATATTTCCATAAATGTTATTCATTTGATATTGTATGTAGTTGCTCCTCAACTTTAGTGGTAAGAATTATTTCATGGTTGACTAATAAATTTGTTTTTATCCTCTAAAATATAGTTGTTGTTTTTTTTGCAAAATTGTTGTTAAAAAATTTCAATAGATTGTGAAGTAAAATAATGTTTGGGTTTATTATTTTTTCATCTTAAATAATAACATTATTGGGTACTTATCAAGTAAAAAGTTGTGGTATTTAATTCTCATAAGTGAATGAAATTAAAATTTTTAAGACAAAATAACATTTTAAGACTGTCGTCAGTGCTTTGCTAAGATTTGGGTTTAATGCATAAACATTTTTATACAGCATTTACGGTTAGCATATATTGATTCAAGTCCCTGCACATTTTCCAAAGCAGAAAGTAAGTGCTCATAATTTCATATTTTTTGCACATTAAAATCTTTTAGGATTTGTTTTAAGTTTTATTAGATGGACAAAGACTACAAATCTTTTCAGGCACATTTTCTAGCTAATTTTAGCAAGTGACCATTTATTTAATGTTATAAGGAATATATAACTGACAATAAATGAGTATGAACTCAACATTTTATTTTGTGAATAAAAATAATTATTTATATTTTGTGAGCTGCATTATTCTGATGTCTGTAAATATGTTATATGTTAGGACACAATTTAATGGTTTTCTTTGTAATTTCATAGTTTTATTCACTGTTCTGAACAATTATCTTAATGATTTATGATACTTCCTGGATTCATGTTAGACAAAACAACAATGAGTTAGAAAAATTTATTGATTGGTTTAACCATTCTTCCATTGTTGCAGTTGCTGTTATTATTTATTAACAGGTGTTCTTGTAATATTAAAATTTGCTGATTTGCGAGAATTCTCTTAAATTTTGTAATTACAATGGCTGTAATATTTTATATGGAGAAAAATATAAAGTAGTTGTAAATGAGCATGTGCTGTTTATCCCAAGTAATTCAGTATATAAATATTTTTGTCACATAAGTAGCTCTCAAAAGTTTTTTACAGTCTAGTAAAGCTGGAGAAAATAGGATATGTAAAAAATATTAATCTGAATAAATATCAGTATTGTATTTTTATAAGGTTATATTAGGAAATATGTTTTTTAATTTTTAAAATTTTTTCACATTGTTTTAAATTGAAAAAAAAAAAGATTTTGTTAGACTGTTACCAGTGTAATATAATTAGTTGTAATTTTAAAGCATTAGGCTGTAGAATGCTGGGTGATGTGCATTCTTGTTTTATTAATACCAATAGTATCTTGTTTTTAGGTGTGTTTGTCGATTTAAAAAACTAACATAAAGATGCCTTAAACATGAAATTTGTTCTTTTATATATGTGCAAGAAAAGAAAATATTTATAGATTTCCTTTTCATCTATTTCTTACAGTTAGTTTTCATATTGCCCATTCATACGAGATTCAGGTAAGTCTTTGTTTGTTATTTGAAATACTAACCTAAATCACAAGTAAAAATAAGAATAATTTGCAGTTTAGGAAACTTTTTATATATGTATATATCTATTTCACCAATGCCCATTGGAATCTGATTGTGCTTTGCTAAGCACATTTGATTACTTTTGGTTACAAAAGCTGATGCATTGATTACTGTGCTTTCAGTTACATTATTTTAGTATTGCAGATGACTCATAAATGTATTGAGAAATAAGAACTTGTTTTTATTTGTTGGTGATGTTCAAACCTTTTGTTTTAATGTTGTAACTCTTGACATGAATTTAAATTACTATAAAAGCCTCAGTATTATCTGTATTCTAACAATAGTCTTAATCATTAAACCTAATAGAAATTGCATCTGAATATCAGGAGAATAACCAAATACTTAGAAACTATTTAGTTCATGAAAACTTTTGAAATTTGCAATTCTTTTATTGTTAATGTATTTTTACATAGCTTAATTTATTTCTAGAATTCTTAACATTCTTGATTAAATAAGGGTTATTCTTGTTTTTAGGACAAATCCTAGCCTAAAATAACATAATGTTCAACTTTGGGCATGATGGTGGGTAAAATAAAATACGTGGCTTAGCTAACTTATGAATGAATATTTGCTGTAAAGTTCTTATCAATGCTATAAGTGTAGCTACCAGTTTGGTCGCTAACTTTGATTTAATTTCTTTAAGTTGCATGCTGAATTCTAACCAATACTTGTGTATCTGCTTGTCCTTTCACCTTATCAGCCATCTATAATCTGAATGATAAAAAACTAAAAATGGTCCACTTTTACTCTTAGATGATCCTATAGTAAAAATGTTGGACCAATAGCTCATGTGACTTTGTGCTGGTGTGTGCAAGATTTTCCATTCAATTTGAGTGGTTTTTGTCATATAACTTTGCACATGTAGCTTATAAAAGGTATATTCTGTAGCACTTTTTCATTATTTTGGATAACGATGATCCTGGCTTCCTTGTTTACTGCAACAATTTGCATCTTTACGAATTTCTTCTTTTTAACTGGAAAGTTTGAAGTAGTGGTCTCAATCTTCTATAATCTCACTAAATATCTAGCCACATGCTAAGTTATTGATTTGTTTGCATTTTTAAAATATTTTTATTATGTACTTCAGCCTTTCTTTCTGAATTTTTATGTTAATGTTTTTTTTTTTCCAAAATGCTTAAAAGTTTTATTTAATTTATCAGATCTGAAGCTATTTTATATGTTAGTTGCACATAATGCACTACATATGATTCATATACTTACCAAGAAATAAAGACCTGAAGAATTATTGGAGCTATACAAATTATTGAACTATATTAAATCACTTGTATTCCTTTCCAAATTATCACAAACTCTAGTGTTATAACAATAGAATGAAAATTTGTTATACATTTGCATGTATACATTATCATAAAATAAAGGGAGATAGAACCATATAAGTTGCTTAAGCTCTCAACTTTCAAAAAACAAAGTCGGATATCTATATGAAAACAGTCATGTTGTAAACTTATGCCTAAGCTTATTTGTTTATGGTACTTGTTTACTAACCCATTTGGGGTCATACTTTAGACTTGGGTTGGAAACATTACCTAACCTGTTAATCCTAAAAATTATGTGAACAATAAAACAGAGGCAAGTATCACACTTCAGAATTGACAAGTCTTTTAACTTTCACCTTTATTTATCACTGCAGAAGTAATCTTTGTTAGCTGTTTGTGAAGGAAATAGTTAATTAAAGTTTTAATAGAACTTTTTATTAAAAAAAAAAGAAACATAATCATAAGAATAATTTTTATTAAATCCAAATCTACATTTTCAAGTTGTTTGGTAATCTCTGTGGACATTTAAGACAGTTTGTGTTTTAAAGATTCTAAATGTAACAAAATTAAATTGGTTTCTGTTGTTCTCATACATGTTTCCTTAGAATATTTGCAAAATCCTTAAAATCAATCAACCTTAAAAAATTTTCTTAGCAGACTGGTATTGATATCCAGTTAATAAAAATGTTTCTAACCATCTAAGAGCTTACTATTGTGATATATTTTATTCTACATTTTGTGTTTAGATATGATTAAGAACCTAAAGATTTGGAGAATATTCAAAATTTTAAGCTTATTGTAAGTTGTTCCTATGCCATAACATTTTTTAGTATTAGAATAGTAGTTTGAAATATGTAATTTTATTCATGAGCATTTCATTTATAACTGCTATTTAAAAACAATGGTGTAGTTTTATGGAACACAGTCTTAGTATAGTGTAAGTGATCAAAACAATTTTTAGTTGTAGTGTACAAATTTATGAACATACTGTTAAAGGGGGAGTACAATTTTAAGATTTTTCTATATATATATATATGAAATATTTTAATAGCTGACTTTTTACTATTTGATAGGGCAAATATAAAATTGCAAAAGAAGCCTATGAAAAAATACTAGAACAGAAGGATATTCCTCAACACCTTCGAGCTGAGACTTGGAAACAATTAGGTTTGTGACTTTTCATCCCATTGTAAAACCTAAAAATGTGTTTAAATCCTTGTGTTTATAACATTTGTGAGTGAAAAACTATTAATTTTAAATGTTTTCATAAATTAATATGTGAAATAAATAAGGTTTGACGGTTCAATTTTTAAGTAATACATTTCTGTTTTGAGTGTGCTGAGATTATTTTTAATTCTTCTATTTATATAAATTCTACATGATAATCTTTATTTTTCTTAGTTACTGTTCATTTACATGGTACTGGGCCAAGTGCAGCCTAGTGGTTAGCATGCTGGACTGTGGATCTGAGGTTTCATGGTTCTTGCCCTGTTACTGTGAAAAAAATCTCGCTCTGCACTTTTAGACTGTGGATGCATTATAAGAGTGACAGTCAAATTTCACTATTTGATTAGAGTAGCTCATGAGTGGATGGTGTTGATTAGCTGTCTTCCCTCTACTCTGTCATTTCAAAATTGGGGATGGTTAGCACAGATAGCTCTTGAATAGCTTTGTGTGAAATTCTACAAATATATAAAACATACATGATACTATTAAACCTCTTTTGGTAATTTTGTCTTACTGAGATAAAAAATATTTTGTTAGGCTGGATGCATCATACAGTTGAAGCTCTTGGAGAAAAACCTCAACGTCAAGCATATGCCTTACATTGTCTTCAGAAGTCCATTGAGGCAGATTCATCATGTGGTCAGAGCTTGTATTTTCTGGGTCGGTGCTTTGCCAGTATTGGGAAGGTTCATGATGCTTTTCTTTCGTATCGGAAATCTGTGGATAAAGCTGAACCTAATGCTGATACTTGGTGCTCAATAGGGTAAGAAAAGTTGTAATAGATAACTGACCTGAATACTTTATTCAGATAAAAACTGATATATTTTTAGTGTGTGGACTTTTCAAACCCAGAAAAATTTGCTCCATTAAATAATACAAGGTTACTTTATGTTTTTACAATATCCATTCAATATATGTTGAAGTTTATTTTATTTTTGAGGAATACAAAATTGCTCAACAGGTTATCTATTAGTTATTGTGTTTTATTAATGATCAGTATATAAAAATCACAAGTAAAGTGTGATATATGTATTACTTCTTTAATGAGAAACAGTATGTTGTATATTTTTTGTGTGGCTTTTTGTATGTAAACACCTTAGATGGCAAGCTTTGAACAAACCTGGTAGGTCGTAGTACGTTCATCTAGCAATTATGACGTTGAGTGTCCCCTTTACACAATATTAAGAGCATGTAGTCTTCAGGAATTTCACCAATAGGTTTGGCTAAAGAACATCAGTATACTATATTTTATTTCTTATTGTCTTGTTATATCTATTACCTTTTACTTTGTAGGGTGCTCTATCAACAACAGAACCAGCCAATGGATGCTCTTCAGGCCTACATCTGTGCAGTTCAATTGGACAAAGAACACACTCCAGCCTGGACAAATCTGGGAATCCTCTATGAAAATTGTAACCAACCTCAGGATGCTCTCAAGTGTTATGTTAATGCTGGCAGAGGAAGAGGTATTAAGTGTTTTGTACATCAGAAATTCTTATGTTCATGCAATTAAATTTTGAAATAAGGTATTTTGTTGGATAAGCATTTGGTTGATAGCCTTATCCAAAGTAAATATATTTTGAAATTAGATATATATTCAGTCTTTCACATATCAGTTATATATTCTTTTCTTAGGGTCTCTCAACCACAATTTGATAGCACGAATACAGTTTCTCCGAACCCAGCTAGCTAATATTCCACAAACTGGCTTGCATAAGTAAGTAGTTTTGTTTATTATTATCAGGAATAATTATGGGGACATTAAGTATTCGTATGCAAGTAGTATCTGAAATATTTGTTTCTAGATTACTTTAATACTGACTTATGGGTGCTGTAAGTTTATTAGGATTATTACTATTTATGTAAATATTTATAATTTGAAATTGATCATACTTTGTAATTGTAAATTTGTTTTGAAATACACACAATCCCAGTTCAGCAGAGGTCTAACACTGCTATATTCTAATTTAAATAAAATTTCACTAAATATCAGAGCTTTTTAAAGTAGGTTCGGATAATAACCCAATAGGTGTGTGGAAGGTACCATAAAGAGTCCTGATTTTCAATTTAAGATGAAGAATATCTATCCTGGAAAAATTAAGTTAAAAGTCACGTAGATTGAATAATATAATGATATGTAACAAAATATTGTAGAGAATTTTTATTGGGCTTTTCACCAGAGATTTGAGTAAATGAAAAAAAATTGATAATTGTTACTTTCTTATTGTGTTTCTTTTGTAGATTCTTTCATTGATTAAAGCTTTCTCAAGCTTAATTATAATTTTTTTTCTGATCTAAAATTTTAACAGAAAAAAAATGTTAAGGGGTCACATGCAAAACCTTTTGGTTATTATTACTAGTAAATAAAAAAAAATGTATTTTATTGCTTACGAGGTGATTAAGTAGAAGCTTATAAAATAAGTATTTCTTCAGAAGTAATTCATGTGAATTGTATACTGAAATTATATTAAAACTTCAAACAAAAATCTATTTTTTTTATCTTGTAGACCCAACCAGCTGCCTTGCATTGAAGATGCATGGAACATTCCAATATCTCAGGAAATGGCATCTCGGCAAACTAATGCTCAACAGGTATAAACACATATTTTAACGAAAAAATTATTCAAAAAGTAAAGCTGTAAACCAAAAACCTAAATTTACTATTCTTTTTTTTCCTTTCTAAATAAAATGAGTGAATCATAAACCTACATGGCAGTTTAGGAGGTGTTTTACAGTTACGTAGCACTAAAGAAAACATTATTGTTACTTTATTTTGGGAAATGTAACAAATATATTGTATTAATGAAACCTAAATGAGCACACTAGTATGCTCTGACTTAAGTACCTTGAAAGACATGAGACATTTCAGGAAATTATTACTATTATATGTTGCATACTTTCAAGTCTGTTGCCCTATAATTTACAACATTTGATATGATAATGTTTCTGTATACTTATAATTAGACTAAAATGGTTTAACCAGATCTGGTTTTAACAAAATTATTGGACTGATTATTGCTTTTGAAAAGTGAAACTCTGAGGATATTTTTTCATTTGAGTAAGCAGTAAGAACAAAATTTATGATTTTCACAGATTTACCCAAAGATGAGTTCTTGGTGTGTATTTTTAACTTTCAAATAAATTTTATTGATTTTCAATCTAAAATATATAGAGTAAAAACTTACACTTACCTAAGTATTTAAGGCGTGTAATATGTATAAGTATATTACACGTGCCTTATAGGCTAACACTTAAATTGTATTAGACCTACTTTCATAAACTGCAGTTGAAGGTGAGGTTTGTTATGGAACTGTTTGAAATACTGTCACAGTTCTTCATTAAGTCTGGGCTGTACTGTATGGATGTGCTGAATATGTATTAGCAGTGTACTTTTATTGTAGATATTCTGTTCGGTGGTGTTATAAGGAATAATTAATTAAAAACTAAATGTTTGTGGTAGTAACATCTTATTTCTAGATGATGTATTTAGTTTTACTTAATTGTGAGAGAGAAAGTTGAAAAAGATATATTGATAAAAAAGAAACACAAAAGTTTTTCATACATAGTTATTTACTTATCTGGTTAATGGGAACTGATGTTAAATTTTGAATGAAATATACAGGAAATTAAATATAAAAAAAAAAATATCATTCTAAGTATCATATTTTGATAATGGTTAGGAAAATTCCCTGACTGCTGAACCTCTTTCTATTATTTAAACCAGTGGTAACAAAATATTTTCATTATTTGCATTGCAAGAGTATGCTGTTGGTAAAATGTAGTTCAATTCAGTATTGAATGTCATAAGACTTTTGGGAATTAAAGAATGACTTGTAGAAATTTAATCCTTTTTAGTTAAACCTTTGTCTAACCAACAAATTAATTTTGTACAATGAGTGTATTTAAAGAATACAGTAAATATTAATGTTACCAGTTAATTCTTCAATATTGGTACACTGACATCTGTTTGAAATATAATGTCCTCTGTTCTTGAATTTATAATACATCACTATAAGGTTGTTGGTTACCAAAAATTTTCTAATATGGAAACTGTTAAAAAATCATGTATTGAGATGTGTCTTGAACCAAGGAAAACTTTTTTTTTTCATCAAAAATTGAATAGATATTCCCAAAGTTATGAGTCTTTGTTTCTGAGTGGATGTGCATGGTACAGCACATATGCATGGTAATACAATTACTGTGGGATGGTATTTGATTCTTTTACTGTGACTAAATTCAAGAAACTAATGTCTTCAGTTGATCATCTCTTGGGAAATTGTCATTGCAAATGTCGTCTTTATGTTGCACCTTGAGCTTGCAGACTGCACTTTAAGGTGTAATGGTGTAGTTCGATTCAGACATAGTGAACATAATTTGTCTCTGTGAGGTTGCTGTTTTCCCATGGAAGAAGTAATGTCAATGGTACCATGTTTTTCTTACTTTGCTATCAGGGCTGTAATACATTGATGAATCTCCGTGTTGGATGGTATATCAAATCGATCAGTATATGTAGGTCACAGGTCTTCAATCATTCTTCTGAGGGTATATTTTATTCTGCTTATCTTCGAGAATTTTCTTAAACATTTCAACAACATCATCCTTGAATAGATCTATATATACTTTTGGCCATAAATTTTACTGTGTGGTAGACATGATGCCCAACCAAGAGTAAATTCCTCCACAAAGTAGTTGGTATTCGATGTACTTCTCTTGTCTATTTCTGAATTACCAGAGGATTCATTGGCTGCTTCCCAACACACTTTTGAGATATTTTTACTGCAAGGGATAATCCACCACATGAACAACCACAATGGCTGAATTTGAAGCATATTCCACAATGTGAATGCTTGCATTTGCATGTTAAACACTCCATGAGAGTTCACTTACTGTTCCCTATCACATTTTTCTTGACCTGATCATTGAATAAGTAACAGTAGTGCCAAACAGCCACATTTCAGCCAACAAGAATTATCTCTAGGTTATAGCAAAAATAAAAAAAAACTGCAATGGGTTAGCATTTCTTGATCAACAAGAAAGATCCCACCCCCCCGGCTCATATGACACGTGTTAAAATTTCATTTGCATAGCCTCTAGAACTTCCTAAATAATTATCAAAAGTTTTTAAGGTAAAATTTTATATTTTATCTGTTATTTTCTCTGCCCTAGCAGAAACTGACTGTAGCTAAATCATCAATGCACAGTAAAATGAAATTATGAAATAAAATGAAAATATCTTACTTTGTCATACATATCATCTTCAGAGATGTTTTTAATTTGCTATATTTACAGTTTCAGATAGTTTATTGTAATTTTATGATTTAATAGTTTTGTATGTCATATAGTTTATTCTTTCCTGAAAATTAACACATCACAGTGGGAACACAGTAAATTCTTGTACACTAACATATTTTGTGCTGTGACATTGTGCACCATGTCATGTAGTGAACTAGGCCTATAGCTTTGTTTTTGTACAAGATCATTATTGAAACAATGTAAAATTCAAATTTACATTTTAGAACATAAATAATACATAATATCCAAAAACAGGTATAATTTAACTGGCTTTCTAACTAATCTGTAAATAGCTATGACATTTTTTTAATGTTATGAGCATGAACTTTGCTTACTCATACACACGCATACATCAATTACTTCCTCTGGTCTAACTTCTGTTGTAGCTAAGTTCAGATAAATTCTAATGGATAGCTGCAAGCTTAAAATAGAAAAAAGATAACATCTACACTATCTATGTAGTGTAACACAATGTAAAAATAATGACAAGGTCAAAAGTACAGTTTCAACATCCTAACTTCTCTATTTGCCGAGATATTAATAAATTATTCCAACCCATTACGGAAAACCTGCCTATCTATCCTTCACTTTCGAGGCAGTTTTAAAACTCGCGTGATCTTAGTTGATGTTATACAAAATAAAAAGGGGGAGAATTGAGAGTGCTTGCTTGTCATGTGACTTGTTAATAAAAGTGAAGTTTTTTTAAATATTTTCTTTTGAAATTAAGAATTTAAAATTTAAATAATATAAAAGCTTGAGTTATAAACTACATTTTGAAGCTAATTTTATTAACTTACATTGCTAACAAAGTTGTTTAATTAAATTTTTATTGTAACTGTAAAATGTTGTGACATGTGCAAAAGAGCCAAGACCATACTTGTAGGGTTAGTGTGGAATTTGTCCATTTAAACATTAATTTTATGTACAAAATAGATTATATAAAGCATTAAAATGGGATGTTATGCCAATGATTTTTATATTGCTTATATAAGATAATAATTATGGTAGATTTTGTTTTAATATATTGAAATAGTCAGTACTAATGAAATGCAGCTTCTAATTAACTAAAAATTTGGTGTTGACAACATGGTTATTTGGACAGCAGGTCAGGATGGCAGCAGCACCACATCAAAAACAGCCTGTTTGTGCTGCTTCAACTCTCTCAATTTCTTCACAATTATCTGTAAGTAAAAGTTTTTTTAATATTTCAGCACTTTTCATATAGTATTTCAGCTGTGATATGTTGTTGGTTAAACTCTTATAAATTAG